>NC_140175.1:118402453-118487172 GCF_963971535.1 Notolepis coatsorum
TGAAACGTGATTCCGGAGTGATATCAAGTAAAGTGGAAGCAAATGCATCCTCGCTCTCTCTCTCCTCTGCGAGCAGTGCTCTGCATGTCCCGCAGCACTGCCACCGTCTGTCTGTGTACGAGTCTGGTCCAATCACATACGCGTCCCGTCAGCGTTTTCCCCCCTCACCCACAGTCTGCGAATCAGATGCAGAGTAGGGGAGTAGGGCCGGTCTTCACGGACTGCATGTCGTCTCTCTCTTTCAGTTAAAATCGGAGCAGAGTTGACAGCGCATCTATTCTACAGTAAACTCGCTCCCAGTTTTATCTATGTGAGATAAATGTAGCTATTAGCCTATTTTCGCCAGCAGGCAGGCAGCAGAAAAATATGGCATTTTAAAAGATGGTCAGTAAAAGAAAAGTCGACTGCAATTCAAAGGTGAATGGACGGGAAAATAATCCGTTCATGCTGAGTCCCAGCCAGGGGCGTAGCTGGAGATTCTGGGCCCCATGAAAGAATCAATTTGTGGGCCCCCAATCTATTAAAAAATGTGGGGCCCCCAATCTATAAAAAAAATTTGGGGCATTTGCTGGGCCCTTGGAATCATCCTAACCCCCCCCCCCCCAGCTACTCCCCTGGTCCCAGCACCAAACCAATTATGTGACTATATGCCAAGAAACGGTAGCTATTTGAAAATAATGTATGACTGAAGTGATGGAGACCATGTTTGAAGGCAAACAAAAGCAAATCCCCCTCAGATCGCACAGCAACCAGAATAACTGAAATACTGGCACAGTGCATTTCCATAGCTGTGGATGAGTCCACTGACACCACTGAGAAGACTGAAGATAAGATTGAGAAGATTGGATCAGTTGTACTTTTTTTTGAATACTTGAAACCCTTTTTTTGTGGAATATTTGATGCGGCCCAGCCTCACCCAGACTCTACCTCCAGCGGCCCCCAGGTAAATTGAGTTTGAGACCCCTGCCATAAAGGATGAACCCCTTTTTCCAACTTCTTATGGACAAAGCCCATATTGTACATTAATTTATTTATTATGTTGACAAATGAATTATGACCTCTGAATATAAGAGCATGATTGGCCTACATGTCTGTCCATCATCCCTACTGCAGCCTGTGGTACCTTTCTGCAATTATTCATACGCTGCTTGGTCATCATCTCAGAGCAGACCTCGTCAGCATCTGTATAAGAAAAATAATATAGCAATTAATGCATTGGCTGGTCTTTGTTTTGTTTTATTTATTCATATATCTTGACTTGTTACCCTTGTGCCTTCCTGGTCATGAAAACTACTTTTTTTAAATGTTTTGTGTGTGTGTGTGAGCACAGCGGTGTCTGTGTTTATTATTATTTCATGAAATTGGGAAAATATCTTCATTTTACATATATGTTCATTATGTCAAAGGCTTATAATTTGAAACACTCTCAAACAAAGGTTATAGTGTTTAGTACCTACGGGGGACCTGGGATCAGTTTTCATCTGCACCGCTCCCATGTTAAAAGGCATTTTTTAATCTGCTCTCATTCGTTCAATTCTAGATATAATTATAAAATGCAATGTTCTACAACACAGTCAGTGATCAAGCTTTCGACCCATGATGCCGATTTCGAACACAAGGTGGCGGAATAACACTGCAGACCACCGGCTACTAACCATGCAAGAGGCGGGGATATAATGGGGAATGTGGCTGCTGCAGCCACCTACTGCTCCGGTATGTGTGTGTGTGTGTGTGTGAGATGAAAGAGCAGCATGGGGACATGCAGGGTCCCTTTCAAACACGTTCCCCCGAAGTGGGCCAAAACAATATTGGGGGGGGGGGGGGGGGGTTGTGTGTGTGAGATACAGGTCATGCACAGAAGCTTCAAACATGTACTGCAAAGTGGGCCAAAACAATATTGGGGGGGGGGGGGGGGGGGTTGTGTGTGTGAGATACAGGTCATGCACAGAAACTTCAAACATGTACTGCAAAGTGGGCCAAAACAATATTCGCGGGAGGCAGTGGTTGTTTACGCAGGTGCGACTGATGAAAGCAATTGTTCGGGGAGGTGGCCCGTTGTTTACCGCAGGTGCGCCTGATCAGAGAGAGGTTGCCCCGCGGGCTAAGCGCTGCCGGCATTGTCCAAGATGCCAGGCACAACGCCCGGCAACAAGCAGCACCAGCAGCAGCAGCGGCGAGACCACCACCACCGGCTAAGCGGCCGTGCTATCTCTGCCATGGAAAAAAACCCGAATGGAGAGGCACTGTCATATGTGCACAAAGTCTGTGTGCAAACACCACAGCGATTCTGTTTGTAATATTATGTAAAATAAAATTAATTATAAAGAAATCTATGTCTTTTTTCTTCAGGTATGTTCATAAACGTGCGTTTCGCCATGCCCAGACCAATATGCGTAAATTCTTTTTTCTAATGAGCACATAATGTGAGTATAATGTGCAGCTGGTTGAAACGCTGGGATATTATGTATACAATGTAGAAATTAATATTTGTATGCACGTCGAATATACTTTCCTCACAGAGCGAGCCCACTTGTGTGAGTTGTATCACCAGCCAGCTAGATCACTGTGATTGGTCACGCCCCTCTGCTCCCGGCTGCTCACTAGTGAGACGAGAGAGGGCTCGCTCTACCATGGGAGGGGCTCTGTGTTGAGAAATATAGCGGCAAATAAGTCTACTGTACCCCCGCTAGAAATATGAGTTATAACCGGTCCTTTCTAACGTTAGACTCTCGGCTATTTCTGACCGCTATTTCTGACCGAAATAGTCGACCTTTCTTTTTTATAATGGCAGATTCTTATTCACAGGTATTTTGTCCCGTTTTGACACGCTGTAAAGTAGTGTCAAAAATTTATAGATATATGGTGAATATGGCGGTTTCACAGGGTTTTTTCAATAAAAACTGACGTGGTATCAATCAAACACTAATTTAAGTGGTTAAAATTCGAAAATATGTGTAATTTGTTACATATATCTTGAGAATAGGCTATGAATGTTAAACATGGGTAAAAAAAATTTTTTAAATAGTAAACAGTTAAAATTATATGGCTTTAAACATGATCCATCATTTCATCTATTAAGCCCAGTGAGTGTCAGCAGTTCTAGGGAGCCACAAAGAAGACGTGTCTCTGTTAAGCACGTTGAGCTGCATTATGTGTATGAAAGGTGCTATATAAATGAAGATTATTATTATTATTATTATTATTATATCTTTTCCCATCCCCCAATTCCTAGTCGTTATGCCAATTCCCTTCTGGTCAGTAGCCTATTGTTGTAATCACAGCAGGGGCCTTCCTCATTCCTCCTCATCATCCCTTCACATCCTCCACACACCTTCTTCACTCCTCCTCATCCACTCCCACACCCTCGCACGCCGCCAGCTCTCCACTCAACACAGCTGTCACTCATCACCCATCAGCCAGAAGGTACTTCAGCTACCGGATCCTGTCTCCTCCTCAAGTCAAGTCAAGTCAAGAGTTTTAATTGTCACGGCATACAGGTATACAATGAAATGCGGGTGGTCTCGCCCGCAACGATGTGCAATACAGTGGTACAACATATAATAGAATAAAAAAAAAAAAAACATTGTGCAGTGAACAGGTAACAGGTAACATGGAGTGACATCTCGGTATCTGTACATAGTTATTTACAGAGCATATGGGACATGCTAGTTAGCTTTGGTAGTGCAATACACTGTTCCTGTTATTCTAATTTAAAGTGCCCTTTCCTTTTGGCCATAAGTGTGCGTGTGTGCGACATGAGTGTGTGCCCGCTCATGTTAAAGTGTTAAGTGGCTGCTCGTGTGTGAGCGTGCACAGCGTGCGTGTCGTGTGTGTGTTCATGTGTGCTTGTGTGTGGATAGTTCAATGTTCTGAGCACTCAATGTTCATTGTTCAGGGCTCTGATGGCCTGGGGGAAGAAGCTGAGCCTAAGCCGCTCTGTCCTAGTAGCTGGGGTTTGCAGGCCTGACCTCAGCAGCTGGAACAGGCTGTTATTGGGGTCGTGAGGGTCTTTCATTATCCTGCAGGCTCTGGATTTGCACCTCTTGTTGTATAGAACCTGCAGTAGAACTCCCTCGTGGGAGTGTGTGAAATAATATATTGATTCCCCAACTCTCATGTAAAGACACCCCCCTCCCCTCCCCTTTGTCCCCTATCCTGTATTCCCCCCCCCCCACCCATTTGACCTATCAAATGGGACCCCCTCCTCCCCCTTTTCACTATATAGGGCTTCTCCCGACAGCATTCTGGATCTCTACCTGGGTCATTCCAGCTGATCACCTAGGGCGAGAGCCTCAGCCATTCTCTCTAAATACTATGTGTACATTTCTATCTGTCTGGTTAATACACCTTGTTATTAACTGGGCCTCGGTTGACTGAGAACATTCTTCAGGATATCCACAATATCCCACAAGTGTTAAACTACCTTCCAAGTAAGAAGACTGAACCTAAGCCTTGCTGTACTCATTACTATTTCCTGTTCTAACCCTTGTTCTCCGTGTGCCCAGGACCTCTTGTTCCAGCACCTTCCCGTGCTGGCTGATACTGCACAAAGGAGTGCCCCTTCTCTCACCCTCGACACCGCCTGTGTCTACCTTCTCCCGGACTGCACAAGGAGTGCACCTGAACTAACCCCCAAGAACATTTTCCATACCTGTCTGTCGCACATTCCATCTGTCAAAACTATGTCTGCTTGGGAAACTACATTAAACAACCCTAAACCGCTCCATTCTCTCTCCTCCTGTGTTTGCTATTGGGCTCCGCCAAAATCCCCTCCTCACAGAACACTCCCATGTCGGACTCAGCACCACCGGAGGTCGGGGAATGGTGCAACAGCATCCAGGCTGCCGTCACTGGACACGCCATTCTGGTAAATCAACACTCACAAAGACTAGACGACACCATTGCTCGACTCAGCGCTCTCGCGGTTCGCTCCCAGGAACAAGACAGACAATGTGAGCGTCTTGATGCATACGTCGCTGCCCAGCTAGACGCCCCACCTGTTGTAACCCCACCCGTTGCTTCCCAGCACAGGGAGCCCCATGCACCCGCACCAGAACATTATGACGGAGACGTCTCTAAGTGTCAAGCCTTTCTTTTCCAATGTTCATTAGTATTCGGGCAACAGCCACACACCTACCAGAGTGATAGGTCCAAAGTCTCCTACCTGTCAGGTCTGCTCACGTGTCCCGCGCTAGAATGGGCAACCGCCCTCCACTTTAGTCGTTCCCCCCTCTGCGATTCATACTCTGCTTATGTCGGCGACATGCGAAAGGCCTTCGATCATCCCCCCGGGGGTTCGGACAGCACTGCCGCCTTGTTTACAGTCCGCCAGGGTAATCGCAGCGTGAGCGAATATGCAATTGAATTCTGTATCCTAGCAGCAGGTTCCGAGTGGAATGACACGCCATTACGAGGGGCTTTTCGCCAAGGCCTCAGCGACGTCCTAAAGGATGAATTGGCGTCTAAGGAGAAGCCGTCCTCCCTTGATGAGCTAATTAATTTAGCCAGAGAATTGGACACGCGCCTTCGCGAACGCCGCCGTGAAAAGGCTAGCTCCGTCAATAGGGTCCCGCTGCAGTTCCGCAGAGCCGAAGACTCGGAGCGCGCCGTCAATAGGGTACCGCTGCAGTTCCGCAGAGCCGAAGACTCGGAGCGTGCCGTCAATAGGGTACCGCTGCAGTTCCGCAGAGCCGAAGACTCGGAGCGTGGCGTCAATAGTGTGCCGCTGCAGAGCCGCAGAGCCGAAGAGTCGGAGCCTATGGAACTCGACCGATCTCGCCTCCCTCTCAGCGAACGCCGTCACAGACTCAGGACGGGGGCAAGTTTGTACTCCGAGCAACTCGGCCACTCCATCGATTCATGCTCGATTCGCCCAAACGACGGGGCTCGACAGTGATGCTGGGCGCATGTACGAGCTTTAATGATGCTCCCAGCTCCGGTCCAAATATGCAATTCAGCGCCACGCTTTGTCACAATGGTAAATCGCTCCCTCTGTCCGCGCTGGTCGATTCAGGCGCAGACGAAAACCTCATTGACGCTGACGCCTTGCCAATTCCCAGCGATGCTCAATGTCTAAACGGGAGGTTGCTCCCGCGAATAACCCGCCACACCAAGCCTCTCCGCCTCCAACTCTCTGGGAATCATAGCGAGGACATCCGTTTCCACGTCACTAATTCCCCCCATAATCCCATCGTTCTTGGCATGCCTTGGCTAAAGTTACACAACCCTGTAATAAACTGGCCAACAGGCTCAGTCACGAGCTGGAGTGCTCACTGCCACGCCTCTTGTCTACAGTCAGCTCGGTCGCCACTGGGGGTCGCTGGTTCTCCCGTTCCCAACGAACCTATTGACCTTTCAGCTGTTCCTCCAATTTATCATGATTTAGAGGCTGTTTTTAGTAAACAACAGGCTCTCTCCCTGCCACCTCATCGCCAGTACAACTGTGCTATTGATCTGCTCCCGGGAGCTACGCTCCCCGCTAGTTGCCTGTTTAACCTCTCACGCCCAGAGAGGGAGTCCATGGAGAAATACATCCACGAGTCCCTGGCCTCAGGCATTATTACCCCCTCCTCCTCTCCTGTCGGCGCGGGGTTCTTTTTTGTTTCCAAGAAGGATGGCTCCCTTCGCCCCTGTATTGATTACCGGGGTCTCAACAACATCACGGTTAAAAACAAGTACCCCCTGCCATTGATTAACTCTGCTTTTGAACCCCTGCAAGGTGCCACCATTTTCACCGAGCTGGACTTCAGAAATGCCTATCACCTTGTCCGTGTCCGGTAGGGGGACGAGTGGAAGACGGCCTTTAAGACCCCGCTCGGTCACTTCGAGTACAAGGTAATGCCTTTTGGGCTGACCAACGCCCCTGCTGTCTTCCAGGCCCTTGTCAATGACGTTCTCCGTGATGTCCTTAACCGCTCTGTCTTTGTTTATTTGCATCCCTGCGCCTTCTTCTCTCACCTCCTGACCCCAGCGGAGGTCAACTACGATATTGGAAACCTGGAGCTCCTGGCAGTCAAGCTGGCCCTGGAGGAATGGAGGCACTGGCTGGAGGGCTCAGAGATCCCCTTCCTGGTCTGGACAGACCATAAGAACCTCGCCTACATCCAGACGGCCAAGCGCCTGAACTCCCGCCAGGCCCGCTGGGCACTGTTCTTCGCCAGGTTCAATTTCACCCTGACCTATAGGCCAGGCTCCAAGAATACCAAGCCAGACACCCTCTCCCGGCAGTTTGTCCCCGAAGAGGGTCCCGCACACCCTGACACTATCCTTCCCTCCTCCTGCTTGGTGGCCGCCGCCACCTGGGAGATCCAGTCCATCGTCCGGGAGGCCCAGCGCGTCCAGCCTGATCCAGGTAACGGTCCACCTAACCGGCTTTTTGTCCCCGACCTTGTCCGCTCCCAGGTGCTCCAGTGGGTCCACGCCTCCCGGTTCGCCTGTCATCCTGGGATCGACCGTACCCTGTCCCTGCTGAGGCGGCACTTCTGGTGGGTCTCCATGAGGGAGGACACCCGCGCCTTCGTCCTTGCATGCACCATCTGTGCTCGTGGGAAGGCTTCCCACCGACCACCCGCTCCTCCGTCCGCTCCCTGTTCCCGGTCGGCTCTGGTCGCACGTCGCCCTGGACTTCGTCACCGGTCTGCCCCCCTCACACGGTAACACAGTCATTCTCACTATCGTTGACCGTTTCTCGAAGGCCGTGCACTTTGTTGCTCTCCCCAAACTCCCCTCTGCTTCAGAAACCGCGGACCTGATGGTGCTCCACGTCTTCCGCCTCCACGGGATCCCGGTGGACATCGTCTCTGACAGGGGCCCGCAAGTCTGGAAGGCCTTCTGTCGGGCCCTGATACCACCCGCAGACCAACGGCCAGTCGGAGCGGGCAAACCAGGACCTGGGGTCCGCCCTCCGCTGCGTGACGACCCGGGACCCCTCCGGCTGGAGTGTTGTCCTGCCGTGGATTGATTAATTAATTGTTTTACCAATTGTGTACAATATTGGATTAAAACTGAATTGTGCTGTATTTGTTGACATTCTCTATTTCTCATACAGTACATGGTCTCTAGAATACTGAGGGCCCACAGCACATATGAAGTGGTTTGTAGAATGGATACCAGGGATTACCTGCTTTGTCCTTACACATGTTGCCATATATAGGATTGTCCAGCTGCCTGTGATCATGATGATGATGATCATCATCATCATCATCATCATCATCATCATCATCATCATCATCATCATCATCATCATCATCATCATCATCATCATCATCATGCAGTTCTTCATCTGCGGACCTGTTGGGAGAACAGGTTCTGAAAAGTCATGTGTTATTAAAATACATATTTGTTTTCAGACATATATGGCTGAATAATGGATCAACATGTAAACCTGAACGTCATGCGAGATCAACTGTTAATTAATTCCATACCTTTGTCTGCGATTCCGTGATACACCTGTGGGGACAAAAGCGTTTCAGTGTCTGTAATATCAAAACAGTTTAACAAAGGAGTTTAATGGATGTTATTGGATTGTTTGATTGAAATGAACACGTGAAAAAAAAAAAAAAAAAAAAACTAACAAACAGTAAACTCTAAGAGATACTTACGTACCAACAAAGTTATTATGTCAATAAAGAAAAAAATAAATCAAGAAATTGGTTCAGAGGACAAAAGGTGGCAACGTGCCCATCACAAAAGAAACAACAACAACTAAGGATTGTAATGGTCTGTGTTTTATAGACACAATGTATTTGATGGAGTGCTGAGCGCTCACGTCCGTAGACCTCTGTGGAGGACGTGCCTGTGCCTCAGGAAGCAGAGGACGACGCTCAGACACATTTAATATTTATTTTCATTTCAACCTTTATTTAAAATCGTAAGCATCTGAGGTTTCCCTCATTTACAGAAACGACGATTGTACAGTACATAATACAAACAATATTCACAGAAATGTAAACACCAGATTAAAAAAAGAATTTAAAAACGTTTCAAAATAATTAAAAAATATCAACTAAAACAGTTACAGGTATAGTCACACAATAGTCTGAAATCATTTAAACATTCCAAGGGAAGGGAGAACCTCCAATTTCAGCGTGAGTTGAAGGACATTCCATGAGTTAGAGGCATCAAAGGAAAAGGCTGACTTCCCTAGCTCAGAACAAATTTGAGGAACCCTATAAGAGCTGTAAACTGCATGTCCATCCGCATGCGCACTAGCCCAAAACGGTGGGAACCGGTTGGAACCGGTTGGAACCAGCGGTGGGTGGGGTTCTCCGGCACTGCAGATACACCCTACCAGAGCCTTATAATGATTATTATAATAATATAATCTTTTAGAAGGCTCTGCACCCTCCTCCTGGGGTTTGGTGTCTGAACGAGTAGGGTATATCTGCAGAGCCGCAAGCCCAACGTCTGGGCAGGGCTTCGGGGCTTGTACTTGGTTTTACTGTGCGTGGGCGGAGCGTCGGGGCTTGTACCTTGTTTTGTTAGGCGGGGCTTCATAGTGCGCATGCCAAATGTAACGTTAATGGTTGACTATAGAAACTGCGCCACTCTCTGTTAAGGGGAGAGACCAGGCATGCGTTGTTCATGGCACGGGGTACCACTCAGTGGTACCTCACTGAGTATTAAAGATTTGAGCAGAAGCGCGTGCACGCACATGCACGCGCTCGCAAGAACGCGCTGCGCTCGGCTCGGATCGTTGTGTTTACCTGCGGCGCTACCTCGCATTATCATAACAATAGCCGCTATAGGCTGGTGTCTTCAACCAGTCTGGGACTCTTTGTGATGTAAATATGGAACGTCCCAAGTTGCCGCTGTCCACAGAGTGCACCGCCGTCCAAAGGTGAACGACGGCGAACGAAGGGCCAAATCAAAACAGCCGTCAATTCCGAATTGACAACTGTTTTGATTCAACCCCCCACCCACCACCACTCACCCCCGGACAACAACACACTCTGCAAACAGCAGCAACCCGGGACATTCCATATCTACATCACAAACTTCGGGACTGAGTAGATAATTAATTAATCTTCTCTTTATTTTTATTATTTATATTAAAACTGAATCAAACCATAAACAAGGTTGCCTGTTGGGATGTTAGATCCTAATGTGAAAAACTGATTTTATATGTCTGCACTTTATGTGCTCATTTTATGCCTGTCTTAATTCTGTTGTGAAGCACTTTGAGCTGCAGTTTCTGTATGAAAGGCTATACAAACAAAGTGTATTATTGTGCGCGAGGGAACATATGCGCGTGCGCGCGGGGCCGCGCGTGCGCGTGCGCGCGCGCGTGCGCGCAGCGTCATTATCCTGCGTGGCGGCTCAGCCCATAATAACAACGCAACGCTGGGAGAGACCCTCATTCATTGTTACACATTTATGTTCTGAGTTCCCAGACCACACAGGGTTTCTAATAAAAGAACAGGCGTACAACAGAGGTTTTTGTATTCCCAAGATTTGACACTTTATTAAATAAAAACACTAAAAAGGGATCATACCCAACTGGACCAATCTAGACCACCATTACTAGTAATTAAAAAGAATATTGCAGACAAAATCAGCACTGCACCTCTATAGAGCACACACACAGCACTTCTAATAAATAGGAAACATCACTGCACTGCTGGATAGAATAAACAATAAAATAAAGCGGTCAGATGGCACAGAGGTAAAAAATGGAAACTAATTAAAACTCTAGAAAGGAAATTACTTGACGTACAGACAAGTTAAAAAGAGGGAAAACACACAAAAAAACGCACCACAGGTCACTTTAAACACACAAGAAAAGGACACTTTAAAAGAAGGAAAAGGACAATGGCAATGGTATGACAAGGTTTGGCACATGTTTCCACGAAAGCAGGATTTAAAGTTTTTTATAAATCAACTCTGTAGATCATCTTCCATGTGTGTGTGGTTTTACAAAGTAAACAATGGGAAATAGGGGTGTAAGTTAAAAGCTTTCTCATCGTGGCTCTGAATACGCGACTGCAGACCGTTGTAGCTTCCACTCATATTTGCGGCTCCATCGTAGCCTTGGCCCCTGATGTCTTCCACTTTTAATCCATTCTCCTCAAGGAATGTCATCACAACATTCTCCAATTATTTTACTGTTGTTCCACTCACATCACAATCTTGTAAAAATCTCTCCTTGATTTCCATCTGATGGACAAAGCGAACAACAAAGGACACTTGTTCGACATGAGAAACATCAGTTGTCTCATCCAAGAGAATGGAGAATATTTTGGAATCTTCCATTTCTTTGAGAATTACTCTTCTGACATAGGTGGCAAGGGCACTGATTATGTCATTCTGTGTCTTGTAGGACAACAGTGATGTCTGTGGTTTTTTCTGTTGAGACTGGATGTGATTGATTTTATCAAGGTGCATTTTGATGGTGGAGTCATATTTTGCAAGTAGCTGTACAAGTTCAAGGAAATTCCCTTTGTTCAAAGATGTACCACTTTCATCATGACCCCGGAACGCCCAATCTTGCCGTGCAAGATACAATGTGATGTCTACCAGTCTTGTCATTAGCTCCCTGGTTCTTTGTCGTTCATGTTCTCTTTTGGCTTGGCCTTCTACGTCTGCCCTCCTGAAAGCCTCTTCCAGTGGTCTCTGTTTGAAGTTGCTCCATCTTACCATGCTTACCATATGTGCTTCTGTTTGTTTATGCTCCTTAATTTTCTCTGAGCCTTTTCTCCAATTGTTAATTTACCCTTAAAATGAAGATAACAGTGTATAACGTTTTATATATAGTTATCCCCAAGCATACCCCATATTTACCATAAATGTTCACGTTTAACCATTAGAGGGGCACCAATAGGGCATGTCCTCTAATTTTCTCCACTCAAAAGGGCACTTTTGCGTGACATTATTTAACCGTTGGGGCACATGGTCAAGTTTAGACCATTGGAAGGACACCAATGGGCACGTCCTCTCATTTTCAACACTCAAAAAGGGCATTTTAGCGCAATGTTTTCAACTGTGGGGGCACATGGTCACGTTTAACCATTAGAGGGGCACCAATAGGGCACGTCCTCTAATTTCCTTCACTCAAAAGGGCACTTTTGCGTGATATTATTTAACCGTGGGGCACATGGTCAAGTTTAGACCATTGGAAGATGTAACTGAGGGGTACAATTCCCTGACTGTATTGTTAGATATGATACTTACTACCACTACCTCTTGTACTTTAGACTCTGGCCACCCAGTACTAGGTATAAATAATTATGATAAACACTCCCACCTGATGAAACGGATCCAACACAAATGTACCAAGTCGAAAGTCTGCGTTTAATAATAATACATAGCAAAAGGTATGTACAACGATCACTTAATTACATTTATGATTTGAAATAGTATGCACTTTTATGGCAAATGAGTATTCGTAGGTAGATCAATATCGAATGTCCAATCTCTGATTGCGCAGGAAGCAAATATACAACCTGGAATATTTAGGGAACAATAGCAATGATACTTGAATGATTATATAGCTGGATACACTAGGGGAAGGTTCCGACTGCTTGTAGGACAGCTGGAGGGGGGGGGGGGGTAGAGTCTGGCTGTATCCCGTCTGGCCGAGGGTATCCTGGGAGAGCCCACAGTCGTGCGACCCGGTGCCCAGCGATCCTCGATCCACAGATGAAAGCAGTTGGACTCTCTGTGGCCGGCGTCCTCCGGTCCACGATGGAGAGACGTGAGGCGACCTCGTCGTGTAGAGCGTCTTCTCACCTGTCGTCCTCTCCGGGGGGGGTATTTCCAACACACCGCAGTGTTGGCCTTTATCCATAGAATAATCAAAGTACTCAAAGCATAATCCAAGCCAGGGAAGGCTAGCCGTCGTCGGTAGAATAATCCAATATACAGGTCCACTCGCTCTTTGGCCTGGAGCTCCTCGGGTGCAGCTTCACGTGGGGTCAACCACCCTGGATAAGCGTCCAGCTGATGCCCGAAACGATGGGGGTGCTGATTACTATAGAACTCTTACCGCACGAGGCACTACATATGAATAGACTATTATTAGCTTAATAGAATACGTCCAACTCGACGATATAGTGCCAAATATGACTATTCAAATATTAATATACACGATGTCTCAATGCCGATACTGGCCGAATTGGCCTTACTGCCCACACGTGGTTCGCGGGGAGGGTAAGGAACTGGACTAAAGGAAAGCTCTACTTTAATAGCGCAGTATATATACGCACTATGAACAAATAGTACCATTAGTGGTGCGGTAGACATATTCCTACGCGGAACTAGGACTTGTCCATACATGTTGAGCGGTACGATTGAACCTGGTCTGAAAGGTATGGCGACCTGGCACCAAGGTCTCGTCCAATGGTAGAATGGAGACTATTATGGGATGTTCAGTAGACTAGAAGGGATATTCAATGCATATTGTACAAGGAATATACAAGGGATATCAGGGGATATACAAATACAATTAAATATATATATATAAATAAATATATATATTCGGTTTAATCTGATCCTTCAGAACAGAAGAGCACCAATAGGGCACACCTTGTATTTTTCGCCACTCAAAAGGGCACTTTAGCGCACGTTTTTCAACCGTGGGGGCACCAATAGGGCACGTCCTCTAATTTCTTTCACTCAAAAGGGCACTTTTGCGTGATATTATTTAACCGTGGGGCACATGGTCAAGTTTAGACCATCGGAAGAGCACCAATAGGGCACACCTTCTAATGTTTTCGCCACTCAAAAAGGCACTTTAGCGCACATTTTTCAACCATGGGGGCACCAATAGGGCACATCCTCTCATTTCTTTCACTCAAAAGGCCACTTAAGCGTGCGTTTTTCAACCGTGGGGGCACCAATAGGGCACATCCTCTAATTTCTTTCACTCAAAAGGGCACTTTAGCGCGCGTTTTTCAACCGTGGGGCACCAATAGGTCACATCCTCTCATTTCTTTCACTCAAAAGGGCACTTAAGCACGCGTTTTCCAACCGTGGGGCACCAATAGGGCACATCCTCTAATTTATTTCACTCAAAAGGGCACTTTAGCGCACGTTTTTAAACCGTGGGGGCACCAATAGGGCACATCCTCTCATTTCTTTTACTAAAAAGGGCACTTAAGCGCGCGTTTTTCAACCGTGGGGGCACCAATAGGGCACATCCTCTAATTTCTTTCACTCAAAAGGGCACTTAAGCGCGCGTTTTTCAACTGTGGGGGCACCAATAGGGCACATCCTCTAATTTCTTTTACTCAAAAGGGCACTTAAGTGTGCGTTTTTCAACTGTGGGGGCACCAGGGGGGGGGGGGGCAGTGAGGTCATACATGTCTAGATGTAACAGTACTGTCTATCTGTATGTCGTGTATGTAACAAATGCTTGTCTCCAGCTTTAAATAATGGTATAACCTTTGCAATTTTCATTTTTTGAGAGAATGCTCCCATTTTGAACGACAAATTGAATATATGAGATAGTGGCTCCACAACTCCTTGAATAATATATATATATATTTTTTTACCATTTTATGTCACAAACTTAAATGTCCAAACCCAACCCCCTCCAATGCACAGTCCCCCCCACCCAACCACCTCCAATGTACAGTTTTCCCCACCTACCCAACCTCTTCCAATGTACAGTTTCTTCCACCTCAAATTTATATACGGTACTCTCTTTTTAGACTATTTTTGTATCACAAACAGTGCTGTATATTTGTAGAAGTATGTCATAAATGTCTAGATGTAACAGTACTGTCTATCTGTATGTCGTGTATGTCATATATGTTATGATGCATTGAAAATGGGGGACCCTGATGTAAACAAGACGAAAGTATTTCGAAAGTCTTTCTCTGGTCTGCATCCCCTTAACAATTGTGTGTATTGAGCTGTACTGTATTGTACCCATTCTGCAATCTGTTAATAAAATGTCCAATCAATCAATACTAGGCTAACACGTGTCTGTTGCACTAGTAACACGTAGGGAGAGATAGAGAGAGCGAGAGAGAGCGAGAGAGCCCCCCCCCCCCCTCATCCGCATGCGCAGTAGTGCAAAACTAGGTACAAGCCCCGACGCCCCGCACAGTAAAACCGAGTACAAGCCCCGAAGACCGCTTCAAACCGAGTACAAGCCCCGAAGCCCCGCCCAGACGTTGGACTTGCGGCTCTGCAGATATCCCCTATTGGTCTGAACACTCCCGCCGTGACGTCATTACGTGCGTTTGCGCGCGGCGCGTGATTTCTTTCCGTAGCCGCATTTCTCGCAGACGCTCTCTGATTGGCCGACGCCTGTTTCTACACGCACTCTTTCGAAGTTGGTTAAGGTTAGAGACTTTGTCTTAGAGCATGGCGATAGAACGCCAGGTAGTTTGCAGGCTGTTTGACGTGGAAATGGACAAAGACACAGCTCGTCACGCGATTGGGCAAACGCGTCAGTGGCCAATCAGAGAGCGTCAGTCAGTGCCAATCAGAGAGCGTCTCCGAGAAATGCGGCTACGGAAAAAATCACGCGCGCGCGGCCATAGATATCTATGCGCGCGGCTACTGCACTTCCGGACCCCTACGAGCCAGGTGAGCTGCGTTGTTACTCTCCGCCAGATAAACGCTTAAAAAAGTTGTAATTCGTGTTTTAAACGTTATCTACTTGTTGCTACATGTTCCGTAAAATATTCCACTCATCCTGTGTGTACATTCTGTTCGGATCCAAGATCACTAACCCACCTTTGTGTTAGTTTAGTCTCGGAGAAAGTAGCCTAATGCTAACGAGACCGCCTGTTTGCTAGCTCCTGTATGGCTTGCTACTAGCTGTTGGCTATTAGTAGCTAGCTTGCTACTAGCTGTTGGCTATTACTAGCTAGCTTTCTAGGGACTATACTTGACCTAGTCACTTAGCTTAAGGCACCCTTGCATGTTGTATGAGTCTGTATGTATATACAAGTTAAATGGTATATGTGATGTGTGTGTTGGAGTGACGGAGAAAGCTGGCGGCGCGGCCACAGTTGTTGTTGTTGCTGCGAAATCAATTGAGATTTGTTTGGAGAGGAAAATTGAGTTTGGTCGTTGATGGAGACTCGTAGCAAGATGCCTAAGAAGAAGAAGAAAGTCTTTAGTGGAGACAGGCAGAGTCATTTAGAAGTTTGATTGATGGCTCGAAGGGGAGTGATCAGTGGTGGGAGGCGCACAGGTCAGTTTTTGAGACGTGTAGTTTTCGTGGTTGGCCCCGGCCCATGGAAGATTATCCGGGGTTTTGGGTGGATGAAGATTTGAACAAGTTCAGTGAGGACTTGATACACAAATGGATTTGCGAGGAGTGGGAATTGCTCATGAAGAGATATATCGAGGAGGAGAGGAACGACAGTGATGGGGGTGAGAATAGCGAGGGCAAGGGGTCGGGTGGTGACGGTATGGAGTGTAGTGGGGAGGAGAGTGGGGGAGAAGAAGAGTGAGGGGAAGGGGAGGAAGAAAGAGGGGGGAGATAGCTCGAGTGAGTCAGAGGATGAGGGTAGAGGAAAGGGTTTTGTAGGGTTGAATGTAGTGGTGCGATTTGAGGGAGAAAACGGAGTTGGGGATATAGAGCCGAGCCAGCTGTCGAAACTCATTAAAGCGCAGTTAGGTGTTGGGGGGATGGGAACTTGTTTATAGGGTGTGTAAGTGTAGAGAGGGCAAGGGAAATGAAGAGCATTGGCAAAGTGGTTATCTGTAGAGTAGCGATAGTAGGGGAGAAAAGGGATGGGGGTTGCAAGGGGGAATTCCAATTAAGGTTAGTATCAGGGGAGGAAATTAGGCCACTTTACTCGCCAAATGCGAGTATTTTTTACGTTTGGCGAGTGATTCATGAAGACCACTCGCCAGTCTGGCGAGTTGACAGTGCCACGAGAGCACTGCACAAGACCCGTGGACATATAATGTTTAATAAAAGTTCCCGCAGTACTGGCCAACCCGCGGACATATATAATGTTTAATAAAAGTTCCCGCAGTACTGGCCAACCCGCGGACATATATAATGTTTAATAAAAGTTCCCGCAGTACTGGCCAACCCGCGGACATATATAATGTTTAATAAAAGTTCCTGCAGTACTGGCCAACAGTCAAGGAAGCACTCGCAAACAGATAACGTTAAACACAGAAGATGGAAAACAGACAGACTGAGCAACGGGGAACTGCATCCAACCCTAGTACAACTCTTGAGTCCAAGGCAAGGACACATTTAAATTACAGAGGTGTATGTTAGTCTATTGCGCACCGGACTACGACGTAAGGTTAGACATTTTATTTCATGCTCAAAAGCCCCTGGCTTGCACATCGCAGTCACGAAAGGGGCTAGCTCAACCAGTGCACAACATATCGTGTAAATAAGTTTTGATTGATCGCAAGACTACACTGTAAAAAAAATTATAATAAGTTACCAGAACTTAAAAATATTGAGTTCAGTTACTGTGCATGAAGGTTTTCAGTTTTCAATCCATAATAAGTTAACAGAAAAATGAGTACACAACCACATTATTTCAACCTAATAAAACTATGTTTATTGTCATTGTTTTAAGAACACAAGTTGACTTGGTAATACTCAAAATGGCTTTTAACATGTGCAATGTTCAATGAAATAGATAAATAAATAATAAAATGTGTTGATTAATCCCACTGGTCACAATGGTGACCGTAATAATGTTTTTGTTATAAGGCTCTGCAAATGTTACTGAATGATATAGCAATGTATTTCCAGCTAAATTGAAATAATAAACAAATAAAGGGTCTCAATTAAATATGTGGTAGTAAAAAGAACCTGTGGGAGGATTTCAACAAGATAAATGCGACAACAGTGCAAAATATTTCACTATAATATTAAAAAAATATATATATATATTTTTTTTTATTTATTTTTTTTATGCTGCCCCCTGTGCCTATGAAAATGCCCCCGCCTAGGGTTGCCTACCCCTGGTGTAGGGTATTGGGGTTGTGAGGCGGTGAAACGAGAGGTAATGGTCCAGCAGGTGAGAAGGGAAGGTAGGATTTCTTATGCAGAGGCAGCTAGGAAGGTAGGACAGGGACAGCAAGGCAAGGGTCAGGGGTTTAGAGAAGGGGAGTTGGCAGTGAGGATGGTGCAGGAGGATCAGGGAAAGCAAGATGGGGATCAGGGTTTTAGAAGAGGGCATCGGACAGTAGAGGAAGTTCAGGAGGAGAAAAGGAGGTGTGGGGGGAGAAGTTGGATTTAGTGGGCTTTGTGGCAGGAGTAGTGAATACAACAGCGATGGTTAGTAGTAGGACAGTTATGACCCAGTTGATAGTTCAAGCAGCAGTGGGACACTTGGGTATGAAGGGGTTGACAGTGGAGGACGTTATAAGGGAGTTAAATAGGGTGAGAGATCAAGTAGAGTTGGAGAAGGGGGTGGTGAGTGTTCAAGGAGGCCAGGGTCAGCCCACAGGAGGCAAGGAGGGACTCATAGATTAGGTTTGGATAGGGTGGTGATGTTAGGGATGGGTTTGTTGTTTTGTGTGTTATGGGGTTGAATGGATTGTACAGTAGGTGGCAGTCATGATCATCACCCTGCCATTATTATTCGCTGAATGACAGGATAAACAAAAAAGCCATGTGAGCATCAACTTTCCGAATTGAAACGATTAAAAAAGCACAGTCTCATTTCATAATACAACGTTTCCGAATGGACGTTTGGATTAAACAAAGTGTATGCAGTGATGCTTTCCCAGCGGAACACAAGCTGCTTAACGTTACACAGGTATGTTATACATACACGTTAATTAAGCTATGTAATGTTAGAGTGTAGCCCTTTAGCTAACGTTAAGATAGCAGGAGCCATCGGTCAACAAAGCTGTTTCAACAAATGTATTCACAAAATGGATTATCATTCAAACGTTATTCAAGCCTCCCGTTACCAGTAAGTCCGTACATCTACTACTCAACCGCAGCAATGTGCGTTATGTGCCTAAACTTTGCTAGTCAAGACTCAACAGTACGCTGGGTTGAGGCACGGACGGAAGTGGCAATTTTTTCAAAATAAAATACCCGAAAGACTATTGGTATAGGGAGGTGTAGTGGTTACATGATTTCTGTTTCCGGCCGGCCCACCATCTTGAAAACACAATGTATTTGCCCATTGCCCATTTCTAAATCGTCTTGTTTAAAACAAATAAAGCATCAACATTGGCATGGTGTACCTTTCTGTGCGTATTCATCCACAATCTATAGCTCAACATGAAAATATTCGCAATTAATTGTAAAAAATAAAAAATCACTGAATTTTATTTCAACCAAAAATGCTTAACAAATAAAGTTAGTGATAGAGGGGAACTCATTTTGTGCAAAAATGGAAAGCGTTCCAAATGTTCATGAGGTAGAATTGTTACAATAGCCGATAATCCATTTTCCCAAAGATAAATCCCTATACGGGTGGACCTCGCAGGCGGTCCAAAGTGACATCAGACTACACCTCCCTATTTAGGAGCAAATTGTTTGCATGATTAAAAACGATGGTTCGAACATCCGTTAGAAAAACCCTGGCGAATGTTCGAATCCCAAAAACAGGCTTGGGGACAGCTCTAACTGGAGCTGAGCTGAATGTGTTAAAATAGACATAAAAATGTGAAGGATTGGACTTTGCGAGCTAACTGTAATACAATGTTATTTTTTACAATAATTTACATAACATCTTAAGAAATTACTAATGTGTATGGAAACTGACAAAGGTAATGGTAAAGGTAACGCTTAAAATGTATTATTGCAGCGGCAAAAGGCGCAGTGGACATTTTTGGGTGCACCTAAATTATGAGCTGGTGCACCTAAATGAAAAAGTTAGACGCACTGGTGCAACCAGGGTACAAAATAGTTACACGCCCAGCGCCACTGGCTTGTAGATTTATTCTTTGGCGATTAGAATTTAAGGTCTGCCCGCCACCTGGCGGCTAACAAAATACACTGCATCTACCGCTTCTCCTCCAATCCGCTCACAGTGGTTTAACACTGATGTAATATACTATACATGTAGTACAATGCCAAAGCAACAGATGGCGATGTACAAACATGAAGGCCATTTTCAACCAATGAGAAGGGTGAACCTGTGATATCCTGTTCAGGCTTTGTCAAAAAGTTGACGCCATTGTTGTTGTCGTTAGCTTACATGCTAACGTTAATGGCAGCGACCATAGCATTGTGGCTAGGCTAGCTATCATCGCTTAACACTATGATTGCCGAGTTAAGACGTCATTCCTAGCCATGCTAATTCTGCCGAAGACGCCGTAACTCGTCTTTGATGTCAATATTTCAAAAATCTGTAATCGAAATCATATTTCCCCTCCGGAGCCCTGAGACACACTGCAAAGCTCCACTCAACTCTCTAGCGGTTCAAGAGCGCCATCTGGTGGCAGATCGCCAACCGGAAATGACCCTTTGAACCGGAAGTGCTCATCCATATGTGGTCCGGGCACTCGCTATCGTTAGAGAGACTCCGTCTTGACACAGTGAAGATCGATCGGTGCAAATAACTCGAAAAAACTACATGATTTGGACGTATATACTATTATACAACCTGGAAATGGATCGGGCATTTCTCCATCCCATAATAGAAAAAATTCTGTTCCACGCTCCTCTGCCAGCGGCGCGAGGAAGCCACGGTAAGATTCAGCGTTATATTCTAACGTGTTCCATATAAACTGCTATGATGAACATATGACCCACTCTGGATGAATCATCTAACGCTGCCCACGGAATTATAAACGATCCCCCGCCCATCCAGTCATCATCAGATGATACGTAGAAATTTCTAGAACCACGTCCAGTTGAATTTTTTTTTATCTCGCGCCGATTGCTATCAAACTGTATTTCATCATCAATATAATGCATTTGGAGCTATAAATCAAGTTCTGGAGAAAGCTGCAGAAAACGATAAAAACATACTTATACTTTAGACCATATTTTAGTATGAATATGTGAATGAAAAAGTTTAACGTTGCTACACCCTGAACAATACATATAGGACATTGAATGGGCCATAATAATGGCAATTTAGCAATAGAATTTAAAAAGTTATAGCCCTGCAAAGAAGGGGAACTTCTCCATAGACAAATAGAGCTGGCGAGGGATGGTAAATTATGAATTTAACCCATGGCGATCAAAGTGTTAATAGAGCTAGTGAATGGATAAACAACGTTATTTAACATTGCAGAATGGGTGCAATTACAATGCGGCTCAATACGAACAATTGTTAAGGGGCCCAGGGGGGGTGTAGACTGTTGTAGTTTGAGCTAATTTACACCATGCTCCAAAAAAAAAAAAAAATCTGCCGAGCGATCTGGGGAGCGCTCGATTCAAGGTGAGCGGTGAGCGCTCTCTCTAGACTAGAAAGGTGCACTCAGTAGAGCACAGATGTCCGCCAGGGCGGCAGCCACACATAATAATAATAATAAATAATAGATTGGATTTGTAATGCACTTTTTGTTCACTGGGATCCCAAAGTGCTACACTACATGGTTAAAACAGTTAAAAAAATAGAAATAAAATAGTTATTAGTAAAACAAATAAAATAAAATACAGAATAAAAATAAGATAAAAATAGAACATAGTTAATTAAAAACATAGTATAAACAGACAATTTAAAAACAAAAGCGCAATCAAATTTAAATAAAAAAGCTAACAGCCAAATGGCTGGTAAGTCAAAAAGTTAAGTTTGTTCCCTGGGTGCAACCAATGTAAAAAGTTAGTCTGGAGCCCTGATTATTCAACAAATGCTTTGTGTGTTTACAGTGTGAAGTCTCTGTGACGGAACTCTACTGGACCAAGGCTTTCTACTCAAAACATCTGGATCAAAGCCTTCTTCTTGTGGAAACAGACAGCAGACTGGACACCAACATCTGTAAGTACAATTATGTTTACTTTGTTTTCCTCTTATTGCTCCTCCTTGCAGCAGCGGCACTCGAAAGGAGCCTTGAAGTTGTACAATCCCACCTTAATTGTAAAAATGCCAAATGTTTTACATTTATAGTACTTTACCATCTCCATGGTCAACTGCAGCGACGTAATTCTTTTCACAATAAAAGATTACATTTCTCCAGATACATTTACATTTAGCTGACGCTTTTATCCAAAGCGACTTACTAGTTCTGTACGACAAGTCATCAGGAAGGGCACAACTCTATCAGCTGAGTAACAATGTTCATCAAAGTGTTGCGTGTTACAGTGTAGGTTAGTTTATTAGTAAAAAAGCGCTTCGCTCTCCGCCATGACGAGCGCATGCAGATCTGTCTGTGTGCAGCGCGCTTCAGCAGCACGGAGCCACGGACAGGCAACTCCCTTAAGTACCCGTATGTGTGAGTGTGAGTGGCTCGCGACGAGTGTGTGTAATAATGGCTCGCTGCTTCTCGTGCAGAGACAGAGGGGAGAGATAGTTCGCAACGTTTTTAATTTCTCGAAAAACCCTCATAATAATAATAATTTCTAGAGTATCTATAGCAGTACCGATAACGTCGGAGCTTATCAATACTCTTTTTTTTTTTTTTTTTTTTTTTACCGGTTCCCATTTAGAACCGGGGTCCGGGGGGCATCCCTATACAGTGGGTGACAATATTGTCACAAGGAAAGAGTAATTACCTAGCTGGGTTCCATCCTAGAGGCAAATCTTTCCTGTGACAAAATGGCAACCAACGAACACGATTTTTGTACAGGATCTCCTCTCTGGTAAAGAAGAATACCTTGAAGACTAACAGGAGCACTCATTCAAGGTTTCTACGACTATGCTTGCACGTCCTCATGGTACCAAAGCACCTCAAAGGCCCTAAAAACAAGGTTCCAAACATCACAAAACAAACTGGTCAGGCTACTGCTTGGCCTTACTCCTAAAAACCCACCTTACCCCTGCCCACTTTGACAATCTAGGATGGCTTAGAGTAGACGACAGAGTACAGCAACTTGCAATCAGCCTGGTCTACAAGATGCACTACACCAGTGGTTCCCAACCTTTTTTGAGTACTGTACCCCCAAAGCATTTCAAGCCAACCTAAAGTACCCCCTACTACGCAATCAATCGTGGTGATCCCCAGGATATATAATTAATAGTCTCTATATTGTGGCAGACTGTGTGTGTGTGTGTGGATAAAGTCACATGGTCACACAGGTTGGCAGTTTATTGAAGTAAAGTTTTAGTTCTGAGGTCTGACATCATCACCTCATTCCCATTGTAACATTAAGTTAACAAAGCACTGAAGACTCAAAACTAAGATAACATTTTTTTTACACTTTTATCCAAAGCGACTTACAAGTTCTGTAGTCATCAGGAAGGGCACAACTCTATCAGCTGAGTAACAATGTTCATCAAAGTGTTGCGTGTTACAGTGTAGGTTAGTTTATTAGTAAAAAAAACAATTTAAAATTAGTAAACGAAATTTAAAAAATAATTAAGAACATAATTGACATTGCTTTATTATTATTTTATATAACTATATTAGATATTACTGCACATGGCTACTTTTTGATCAATTAATACAAGCAGTCAGATAAATTAACTATTTTGGGACTTTCTATTTTATTTAGAAAGTACTTGAATCAGAATGTCCCACCCAATACCCAGCTGTTAAAAACGGTTCAATACTCTATTTTATTAGTAGAGGCTGTGACACTATTTCACCCTATCCTCTGTCATCCTTCCTCTAGCTGCTAGGGTGAAGGAACTTTGGGCTTGGCTGAGACCGGTGGTGGTAGAGGGAGGAGGGGTGGGCTGGGACATGGTGGCTGCAGCCTCAGCCTGACGATCTATAAAAAGTTGTCATCTTTCAAATATATTTGTAGCTAAACAATTAGCTAAGCAATTATATTTTATTTATTAGCCTATTTGTAATAATTCGTTATTAGCCTAGCTAACTCCGTATCTTGGCTTACCTGCAGTGGATGTGGATGCAGATGGAACACTGCGAGCAAAGCAGTCAAAAACGGTGCATTTCTGCACACTAATATTATGTTTTGCCAACAGATGTTTTGATAAATTGCTCGTATTGCCACCCTTACTGCCAAATGTTTTGTTGCACTTGTGGCAACGTGCTTTGTCGGCATCGACTCTCGTAAAGTATACCTATACTTTCGAGCGCTTCGCTCTCTCCGCCATGACGAGCGCATGCAGATCTGTCTGTGTGCAGCGCGCTTCAGCAGCACGGAGCCACGGACAGGCACCTCCCTTAAGTACCCGTATGTGTACGTGTGAGTGTGAGCGGCTCGCGACGAGTGTGTGTAATAATGGCTCGCTGCGCCTCGCTTCTCGTGCAGAGACAGAGAGAGGAGAGATAGTTTGCAACGTTTAAATTCCTCGAAAAACAATCATAATAATAATAATTTCTAGAGTATCTATAGCAGTACCGATAACGTCGGAGCTTATCAATACTCCGTTTTTTCTAATTTAGTACCGGTTCCCGTTTAGAACCGGGGTCCGGGGGGCATCCCTATACAGTGGGTGGCAATATTGTCACAAGGAAAGATGAAATTACCTACCTGGATTCCATCCTAGAGGCAAATCTTTCCTGTGACAAAATGGCAACCAACGAACATGATTTTTGTACAGGATCTCCTCTCTGGTAAATAAGAATACCTTGAAGACTAACAGGAGCACTCATTCAAGGTTTCTACGACTATGCTTGCACGTACTCATAGTACCAAAGCACCTCAAAGGCCCTAAAAACAAGGCTCCAAACATCACAAAACAAACTGGTCAGGCTACTGCTTGGCCTTACTCCTAAAAACCCACCTCACCCCTGCCCATTTTGACAATATAGGATAGCTTATAGTAGACGACAGAGTACAGCAACTTGCAATCGGCCTGGTCTACAAGATACACTACACCACAAAGATACCCATGTACATTTTTACATTTAGTCATTTAGCTGACGCTTTTATCCAAAGCGACTTACAAGTTTTGTACTACAAGACAGCAGGAAGGGTACAACTCTATCAGCTGAGTAACAAGGTCAGTGAAGTTCATGACCACAACACCAGAGGGAGTTCCACAAATCACGTCCAACCCAGATTCGGCTCAAACAAGGGACTAGACACGTTTCGCAACTAGGCCACCACAATAATGTGGAACGCCCTACCCACAGCTGTAAAATAATGTGAATCCCTACCCTCCTTCAAAACCGCTCTCAAAGAGCACCTACGGGTGGCTGCAATTAGAAACGGGCCCTGGTAAATGCCAAAAAAATTAATAAAAAATCCCCCACCCAACCAATGTTCCCTCTAAGGTGCGCCTGTGTGCGCGCACATGTCCAAATGCTCCCGCGCACATCTGAAATCTGTCGCGCACAGAAACGTTTGTGTAAAAAAATAAAAGACGTTTCTTAAACAGAAGTCAGCTTGGATGCACGTGTAGCCGGTACTACTCTGAACCAGGGTTTCCGTTGTTGCCGGCCTCAGTGTCCGGTAGATTTCAATCTACCGGTCAAATGAGAGAAATTCCGCTCAGAGTTTATTGAGCTTAAAAACAATTGATAGGCAAAAGAATGACAACAAAACAAAAGAATGACATCATCAAGGCATGTAGATTTATAATATTTTTACTTAAAACTAGGCTACTTTTGCGTATAAAGTCATTATATTCCAAATAAAATAAGTCCCGAGACTCGTGCTGCTGCCGACTTTAAATCAAATAGGTGTCTGTGGGCAGTCGCCCGACATTAATAAACAACAGTCTGTTATAATCAAATTTTTATGAGCTAACGAATTCCGTTATATTGGACATTTGTATTAATTATATCAAGCGAAGAACTGAGAAATTTGACAGAGAGACGGCAACATTATCGTGGGTTTGCGTGACGACTCTCTCTCTCTCCACCTCCCAATGACTTATTTGCGAGAGTATGTCGATGCAGAGCAGCAGATTCAGCTGTTATTGGCTCTTTTCTGGGGACCGCACAGCAGCGCCCCCCACCCAACATTGAATTGAAAATGGCTGAATTGGAGTACTGCTGGAGTACTGCATTGTGCTGCTGCTGCTCCGGCTCTGCAGCTTCACAAAAGTTCGCACACCCAGCACTAAGCTCTCGCTGACACCGTCGTTGTCATTATTAGAAGCAACGATGAAACAAATGTAATGATTGTTTCGTTCATCGCATAGGCTATTTAATTTTAGCCTTTTTTTTTTTTTTTTTTTTAAAGTCTTTTTCCCCCTCCATTTTCCTCCGATTTTCTCCCATCCCAATGTTAGTCGTATGCCAATTCCTAGTCCCTTCCTGGTCGCTGCGCACTTACCCCCCACAGTCAGATCATCTGGGAGAGTGGAGGCTACCACGTGCTTCCTCCGACACACGTCCAGCCAATCACCGCTTCTTTTCACCTGGCAGCGCGGATTCTCATCGAGAGGGCGTAGCGTGTGGGAGGACCACACTATCCCCCTCAAGTCCTATCCGCGCTTAGCAGGCGCCCCGACCGAACTGTAGGAGTCGCTGTTTACAACGACCCGGACCCACCCCGCCAGCTTCTCCCACCCTCTAATACAGCCAATTGTATTAGTGCAGACGGCCAGCCAAGCTGGTGACAACCCCGGAGCTGTGAGCTGGATTCGAACAGGCGAATCCAGCTCACAGCTCCGGGGTTGGTGACGGACGCAATCTCCGCTCGGCCACCTAACCGCCTAATTTTAGCCTATTTTAATACAATTCAAATAATCAAATTGTGCTTAGACTCAGGGAATTATTTTCACCGGACATTAAGACCGGAGAGATTAAATATGTCGGACTTCAACAGATTTTGCCAGTCAAATACCGGTAATTACCGGCTAACGGAAACGCTGCTCTGAACATGCCATGAGTGGGAGTCGAGCCCCGCGGGCGTCCGCACCGCGGGCGACATCACAGACCTCTGTACCAAGAGGTGAATTCACTTCTTTTTTTGTAAACTTTGTTTTATTTCAGGAAAAGCAACGAGTTAAACAGTACAGTTGCACATATTATACATTTTCCATTTTCTCCCCTTTTCTTTTCCCTCCCGTCATTCCCTTCTCACATTCCCTCCCCGTCCCGCCCCCTGGAGGTAACCAATAAGCACATCTTCAATATGCATACCGGTAAATAGGTAGACGGAATGATTATTTGGTATAGATGTTTCTGGGAAAGAAAAACAGCAATGACATCAATATACATTTAGTATCTGCCCCCTCCTATAGTATCCTTCCTACTAATACTTGGGAATGTCGATCGTCTGCTATAATTAACATTATTCTGCAATCATTCTTCTTTACAGGAAAATAATTATTTAAACATTTAAGTTGTAACCATTGTACATTTTCCAATTTTCTTTTTTTCTTTTTCCTCTTTTTCTTCCTCCCTTCCCTCCCTCCACCCCCCCCCCCCTCATACCCACCCCATCCCACCCCGTAGGTTGACATCAAACACATCTGCAGTATGCACAAATATTTAGATAAAAGGAGATAAAGAAAACATAAAAACAAAAAAGACCCTCTAACACAGATGTGGCTGTGGAAGAAAGTCAACAATGATATCATTTCACGCTTTTCTCCCACCCCTAATTATAGTGTCATGATAATTCTTGAATAGTTCGATCTTCTGCAGTTGTGTCCCCCGTTCCTCCCTCCCTCCCCCAATTACCCACCCACTCCCCCGGGGTCTCATTCACACCCATACGTACCAGGACAGGGAGGGGGGGGGGGACAGTAAACAATAGGAATAAAATAATAATAAAAGATATGAAAGTGCAGTTAGAGGTGTAAAGCTCTATCCTTTCTAAGGCCATGGTTACACAGACTGTTTTTGTTTTTGTTTTGAATACGTTTGCTAGAAATGTCGTTTTGGCAGGAAACGTTTTGGCCCTACTGAAAACGCTGAAATTGTGTTTCCGTTTTGGATACTTGCCAAAACTCGCCGACAACGTGTCGTGGAATCTGCGCGGAGCCGTTGTTTGCTCAACGCCCATGCGCAGTAGATACCCACATCTGCGTGCCCTCACCAACGTCCGGTGACAACAGAGCTATAGCTGCAGCTACCATGTGTTGTCAAGTTATTGTTATAAGGACCCCAGTCCAAGCTACAACAGTGCATTCCCTTAACAATTGTTTGTATTGAGCCGTATTGTATTGTACCCATTCTGCAATCTGTTAAATAAAGTTTACATCCATTCATTCTGCTAGCATTAACGATTGCATGAGCAGCTGGCTAACGTGAGCTAACGTTAGCTACCTACCTAGCTACCAGACCCTGTTAGCTCAGAGCCCCTCTTTCAACATAACAAGCATTAAACAAAATGGCCCAGTCATCTATTCACTTTTGTTTAATACATGAGGTGTTGTCTCTAATGTTATCTAGCTACTGATAGCTCCCGATATCATCAGTTTGGTGCTGGCTAACTGACGTGAGTTAACGTTAGCTGCTAGCCACAATGCTATACTGTTATAATGGCATATTCCATTCACGTTAGCATGTAGCTAACAACATCGACAATCTTTTTTGAGACTAAACTATCCGCTCTTGGTGGTCACTTGTGTTGATGTTAGTTTTGTTTCATCAACAAATCATCAACAAATGAGGCAGAACACAGTGAATTTATCAGTTTGTTTATTGCACTTTATTTCTTGCTGAAAAATAATGCTTCATTGGCTAAAATGGCTCGCGGAGGCATTTAAAGATGGTGGCTTTTGAGATTTTGAACAGGATGTGGAGTGTCCTCATTCAAGTTCTGATTGGTTGAAAATTGCCTTCATGTTCGCCACCTACTGCTTTGGCACTGTACTACATCACTGTGCTCAGGTTGCAAAACGAATGTCTAATTCGGCTGCCACTACGTTGCGACCTGGAAAAGCGAAACTCATCTTCAAAACGAAACGAAAACATCAGTCAGTCTAACCGCAGCCTAAGTCTCTTCATTGATAGTCAGGGTATCGATATGTTGCAGAAATGGTTGCCGGGTCGCATGGAATGTTCCAAGGGAGCCCTTTAGGGAGAATCTGATTCGTTCAAGCCTAATACAATGTAGTATCTCATGTATCCATCTGTTGTGAGTGGGTGGGGAAGGGTGTATCCATTTAAAGAGAATGAGTCTCCTAGCGAGGAGGGTAGTGAACGCCACAACTCGTTTTGCAGCCCTAGATGTGATTGTAGGGGTATTCGGGATTCCGAAAAAGGCAGTGAGTGGATCTGGGTCTATCGTCACACCCAGGACCTTGCTCAGTGTATCAAATATTGCAGTCCAAAACTCCGTGAGTTTGGGGCACGTCCAAAACATGTGCATATAATCGGCTGGAGATTGTTTACATCTATTACATGCATCCGTTCTATCCGGGTATATCCTTGCTAACCTCGCATTGGTGTAATGAACCCTATGCAGGATCCTACACTGCAGCAAAGCTGTGTCTTGCACATATAGAGGAGGTGTGTACCAGGTCTAATATATGATCCCATTGTTCATCTGTAATGGTAATTCCCAGATCTTTGTCCCATTTGGCTTTTAGGGAGTCTAAGCAAGTTGGGTCTATCCAAAATATTTTATCATATATAATTGAGCCGAGTCCTTTTCGCCCAGTGCTGAGCGATAGGAGGGGGTCAATCCTCGAGTCTGGAGGACGGCCAGGGAATTGTGGGAATTGGTTCTGAACAAAATGTCTGATCTGAAAAAAACGGAAAAGGTGGGAGTTTGGAAGACATTTTTTTTTTGATAATTCTGCAAATGAGGAGAACACACCTCCGGAGTAGAGGTCATTAATGGTTAGCAATCCTTTGTTTGCCCAGATTCTGAATACAGGATCGGAGCAGGACGGTAGGAATAGGTGATTGCGAGATATTGGAGCTAGCCCCGACGGAGCGTGTAGGCCAAATTGTTTCCTAAACTGATTCCAGATTTTCAAAGTATCCGTTACGATTTGGTTCCGAGCCACCTGTTTAATAGGGATTGAAATGGGCAGTTGGGATGTTGCCACAGACCAGAGTGAGTATTTTGAAGAGGAGATTTCCATCTGAGCCCATTGGGGCCGTTCTTCTTCCTCCCTTTTGGTCTTCCAGTAAAGGAGTTTGTTTATATTGCATGCCCAGTAGTAATAACGAAGATTAGGCAAGGCCAAACCTCCTTCTGATTTGGGAAGTTGCATGATTGTCCTCTTAATACGTGCTCTTTTGTTACCCCACAGGAATGAGCTTATAAGTTGATCAATCGAGGTGAAAAAGGCTTTATTAATAAATATTGGTATATGCTGAAAAGCATATAAATAATCGGGATAAGACCACCATTTTTATCAGGTTAACCCTTCCCAGAAGTGAGAGGGGGAGAGAGGACCATCTCGTCAGATCTAACTTAAAGCGATCCAGCAGAGGACGGAAATCTTTTGCGAAGTCGGTGATCTGGCCATGAAAATCCCTAGATACGTAAAACCTTCCATGGCCCTTTTAAAGGGGAAAAGCGATTGAGGAAGCCGTTCCGCAGAGCATTAACAGGTAAATATTCACTTTTCTGGAGATTAAGTTTGTACCCAGAGAGCTGCCTATGCTGTTCTAGAATATTTAGGATAACAGGGATGGACGACGACGGATTGGAGACATAGAGTAGGAGATCATCGGCATATAATGAGAGTTTATGAACCAGGCCGAACCTCTCAATCCCCTCAAATCTGTCCTCACTGCGAAGCCATATGGCTAACGGTTCTGCGGCGAGCGCGTATAGCAAGGGAGAAAGCGGACAGGTGCCACGATAAAGCGAGAACTGGCCCGACTTGGTACCATTTACATTAACCGAGGCCACCGGGGACGAGTATAGAAGTTTTATCCATGAAATAAAACCCGGACCCAGACCGAATTTCTCAAGTGTATGGAACAGGTATCTCCATTCCACTCTGTCAAACGCTTTCTCAGCATCTAGGGAGAGTACCATTTCTGGTGCGCCAGTCGTGGTTGTGAAAAGGATATTTAACAGCCTTCTGGTATTAAAGAAGGGCTGCCTGTCCATGATGAAACCCGTCTGATCCGGGTCTACCAGGAATGGAACCACCTTCTGGAGACGGCACGACAGGACCTTAGCCAATATTTTACAATCCACATTAAGGAGGGAGATTGGTCTGTAACTGCTACAGAGGAGAGGGTCTTTACCTTTTTTGAGCAACAGGGACAACGACACCTCTGATTGCGTGGGTGGCATTTGGCCCTTTAGAAGGGAGTTGTTATATACTCTCAGTAGGAAAGGGGCAATCAACATGGAGTAAGTTTTATAAAATTCTGTAGTATAGCCATCTGGCCCGGGTGATTTACCACTTTTTTATTTTAATTTTTTTTTATTGATATTTTTGCACAAATCTTACACATCTTCATGGAAGAACTTTCATCAGCATAACATGCAAAGTCAAAGATTTGTCTTTTTCTTTTTCTTGTAGACATACAAAACTTACATAGGACTTATACAGACATATCAAAAACAGACATGGAAATTAAAAAAGTACTTACAAAAAAAACAAAAAACATTACTATATATTGTGCATAATAACCAAGACGTATATACGTTACATGTAGTCCAATTCTACCTGCGAAGCAGGTATGTGCTGCATCTTCTATCGGGATGCCATCTTTCTCCATAGTGCATGTGAGAGGACGCGTCTCAGATATATGCAAGTGTGTGTGAGAACGTGTATGAATGTGTGTCTCAGATATGTGTATGTGGGTACGTGTCTCACGTACGTATGTGTGTCTCATATGTGTATGTGTGCATTTCTTAGGTACGTGACTGTGATCCTACATTTTGTGTGTCTCGTAACCATGTACATCTCTGCCATGTGTGTGAGTGTATATATCAGGTGTGCATATGTATGTGTGTCTCAGCTATGTATGTGTGTGTGTCCCATGTGTAAGTATGTGTATATCCCCTATATGTGTAAGTGAGAGCTTATGCTTCAGATGTGTGTATAAGTATGTGTGTGTATGCCTGCTTCCTATATGTGAGTATGTGTGCCTCTGACATGTATATCTCAGCCATGTGCATATGAGTGCGTGTTTCAGTTACGTACACATAAGAGTATGTGTGTCCTAGACATGCGTATGCGGCTAGATATGCGCGTGTGATAGAGAAAGTGGCCACTCCATAGATACACCATCCGGACATACAATCTATGCATATACATGCATAATACAATATAAAGTATAGGTACCATCAGGTCAGATCCCATTTTTCACCTTCATCATTGATAATACTGAAACCCCACCTTAATAATTCGTCCCCAGACCGTTCAGTCGGGTGTAGAAAACGGTCCCATACCTCAGCAAAGATATCCTCTCTCCCTGCGACTCTGTTACTTTTTCATATGATGCTGTCCGGAACATTAGTTCCATCCATTCTTTATAAGTAATATCAATGGGTGATTTCCAATGTCGTAAGGCAATTCTACACCCTGATATCATGGCCATTCTATATCACATTCCCTGGTATTTAGGCAGTTTAATCTCTTTCGTTACTATACCCGAAACACATGCCATTGGGGAGTTATTCACCTTTACATTCAAAACTTTACTTAGGAATATCACAATTTGATCCCACATTTTCCGGACTTTCTCACATTCGTATAACATGTAGTAAAGTGCCTGTCTCCTTCTCACATCTCCAGCAGATGTCACTGTCCCTTAATTTTAGTCTGGCCAGTTTACTAGGCGTCCAATAGCTTCTGTTTAAAACTTTGTAGAAGATAAGTTGTGATTGTGCCTCCCGTGAGAATTTACCCCATTTGGACACCAGCTTCTCCCATATTTCCTCAGTAATATCCTCACGTACATCGTTCTCCCAGCTCAACCTCAGACCCGCCAACTTGGGTGCATTGTGTTCCCTTATAACATCATAGAATCTTGACGCACCGCCTTTCCTACGCCATCCTTTATAAAATATTTCTTGAATTGCAGTAATCAGGCTACATTTTGGCCCTCCCATTGATGACGATATACAATGTCTAATCTGTAGGAATTTATAGACGTTTTTATTATCTATAAATCTATTATCTATCTATTAGCCCCTGCTATCATGCCAACTAGGGATATAACAATTGCGAAACCTTGATAGAGTTGAAAAAGAGGCGCCACTTTCTTTTTTTTTGCCTTTTTAAAAAAGAATTTAAAGAATAAAATAATAATAATTAAGAGGTCTATGGAGTTACAAGGGTTACCCGAATCAGGGACATCAATATGTACCTAAAATATATATAGAAAAGTAGTGTGGTTAGCTACATTCGGCAGTGTTAGAGACCTGTATCTTCAGACAGTAAAAAGAAGCGTGTACAACTTGAGTCAGTTCAGTCAGTACCCTGAGTACTTCCTGAAACATGCATACAAAACCCCCACTACCCATTAAAATACTATCCGGCTCGTTTGTATTGAGCCCTTCAAACATTAAGAGGAGCATGTGCAACTTGAACAGGCTCACCTTGCATAGAGAGTCATATGTATAAAAATACACAAAAAAGAAAGGGCAAATTAAGTTAAGAAAAAGTATAGAAATTATATATACATGTAAAAAATTAAAAAGTCAGAGGACAACGGCATACTATTAGTCACAGGGTCATGGCTATAGCAACCTGAGTGACATGAGGTTCCCTTTAAAAGAATCACTCTGATTGACATTAATAATATTATTACCCTTCTGAGGTATATGTGGCCACTCTATTATGACTAGGCAATGTAATCCAACCAAAGTCTGAAGAGTTTATCGCCGGCCACTAGGGGGCAGCGTCTTACCAGCACCCAACCGGACATGCCTTGATCTGCGCTGTTATTACTGAGCGGCCATCTTAGTCCTCATTCCCTCACTCGCCTGCGGCAGAGACGTTCGTTCACTCATTCATGTGAGATGCTTATTGCACTATTGCTGTTCATACATATTATATATATTATATTATACAGATATATATATTTATGTGTTACCATAGTGTTATTATGTATTCATGTTTCACATTGTCAGCTGAGTGTGTTGTCTTGTCTGTTTCAGGGTGTGTTCATCTTTGTCTTTTATTAAATACTGAAACTGACATTGAGGAGTGTGTTTCTTCAAAGTCTACAAGTTCAGCCGCACATTTAATATGTCGTAATTATGTATATTGCTATTGGTGTTGGTTTCACTTGGCCCCGAGGTGTTTGTTAGACCTAGGTAAATGGTCTAATAAATTTAAACCCAGTCACTGTATATATCAGTACTACTGAAACATGCACATAGAACCTTCATTGTCTAGTCAAACTGGCCCAGTCTATTTATCTTGCGGCCTCTCAACAAGGGAACGTCTACAACTTGAATGAGAGAGAGACACATGTAAAAGAAGAGCTACTAAAAAATAAAATAAGCGTAAATAGAATCAGCGTCGGCTATTTGGGAAGCATAAAGTTCTGTTTCAAAAGCCAGTCTGATTAATGTCAATAGCATCTCCCCACGAAGTGTAAGTGTCAGGTCTACTGTGACTGACCAGTTTAGCCCAACCAATGTCTATAATTTCAGTCTCTCATTCTACATTCCTTGTCCATTGCTGCCGGCGCCAGGTTAGCTTACCCCTAGGTATTCGTCAGATAGCCGTCCACGCTAGGCTAGCTTAGCCTTGAGGTACCTTTCAGCATCGCCAACAGTCATCAAGCGTAATCTGTCCCCGTTCTCCTCCGTAATCAGTTTGGCTGGGTATTGAAGACTAGGCCTCAGCCCTCGTTTGTAAAGTTGCGCCATCACCTCGCGGTACGGTGCTCGCTGTTCCAACACAGCCGGGGTATAATCCTCATAGAAATCAATTTGTTGACCGTTGTACAGCATCTCTGCCCTTCTCTTTCTGGCCTCCCGGATCACCCGTTCTTTGGTTTGGTGGTTGTGGAACCTGACGATAACGGGCCTAGGCCTTTCACCCCACTTCGGCTTAGCTGCTAGCGACCTGTGTGCGCGGTCCAACTCCGGAGGGGTAGGGAGGGTATCTGCTCCCAAAACCTGGGATAAAAGGGTAGCGAAAAAGGGTGTTGGTCTTGGGCCCTCAATTTCCTCTGGTAGTCCAATGATCCGGAGATTGTTCCGACGCCCCCGGGCCTCTAGGTCCTCTGCTTTAGCTTTTAGCCTAGCATGGCTAGCGCTCAGTTCGGCGCATGTAGCTTCCAGCAACACCAATCTCGCTTACAAGTTCCGCATTCTCCTCCATTGACTTGACCCTCTGTCTGTTGTCGGCCACATCCGACTGAATCTTGTCAAGTTTATTTTCCAGAGTGGTAATGGATTTTCTGAACTCTGTGGTGATAGCCAATTTGTGGTCTTCAAGCAGGGTAGCTAGCCAGGCCTTGCTAACAACGTTGTCCGCTTCCTCTTCTCTGAGAACATCGCCCCTTTTTGGCTTTGGAGTCTTGGGATGTCATCTTTGTGAAGCCTTTTGGTTAGTTAGCTGTATCGCTAATGGTATATAAAAATAACTGAGAAGGTTTGGAGTCTTAAAATACGGAAATAAAAAAAACATGAGGGAGAGAGGAAAAGCACGTCTCAAGCCATGTCCGCCATACCGGAAGTCGTGAATTCACTTCTAAGCACTCAGTCTGGATGCCTCAGGGGAGTGAGTTTTACTTCCTGGTAGCGCTACCGTGCCACAGTCACTTCACGACGTCCGAAGTTCTTCGTGACTGGGCTTCGCGGTACCATCCGTTACACACGTACATCACAGTCTTCTCTCCTACAGCTTCTCTCCTTGTTGACAAACGCACACACACGCTGCTGGGGCATTGCCCCCCTCCCCTCCCGGACCTGTCTTGTCAACACAAAATCCTCTCACCCGCTCCCAAGTGCAGAGCCTCGACAGCTCTCCTTTCAACATCACTGAATCATTAAACAAAAATGGCCCAGTAAACGATTGAATTTAGTTTAATACATGAGGCGTTGTCTTGTTATCTAGCTGGCTATCTACGGATGGCTCATTATATCAACAGCTGATATGTTGCAGGCTTGCAGCTGTTGGCTAGCTAGCTATCGTTCTTAGTTGGCTAACGTTAGCTACCTAGCTACTAGCTAGTTAATACTGGCTGGCGCTACCTATTAATTCGCAATGCAATGGCTAGCTAACTAACTGTACAAATCTATGTGATTTGGCTGAGACCGTATTTTGTACGGTTGGCTGGATTGGCAATGATTAGGGATGCCCCGATCGATCGGCCAGCGATCGGTATCGGCCGATATTCAGTATAAATATGAGATCGGTGAATTCCGATAATGCTTTATTTTCGCAGATCGTGAAAACCGATGGAAAAACATGATCCAATTCTTAGCGGAGTTCTCACTCGCTGACTTCTCTCTCAGGCACACAGAGCTGCAGCGCACGGCCCCTCCTCCTCCTCCTCCTCCCCTGCCCCTCCCAGACCCGTGTCAACAGAGGCTCCTATTGCCTCCGGCAACAGTCTGCTCTAGTCTAGTGCATGGGACCTCTGTGAGCTAACGTTAGCTACCTAGCTAACGTTACTAGCTAACGTTACTGTTTAAACAAAATGACCCAGTAAACTATTCACTTTTAGTTTAATACATGAGGCATTGTCTAACGGTATCTAGCTAACGGTAAATGGCGTTTCATTTTTGATGGCTTCATGCTTTCATGTGCTAACACTTCACTGCACACAACATACTGAGGTTTTTGTCCCTCTCTTTTGTCCTCGATGTAAGAACTAGGGATGGGTACCGAATTCGGTACTTTTGAGATACCGAACCGAAACACGTCGGTACTACCGAGTATCGAATCATGTACTTTTTTTTTTTTTTTTTTTTATTGCGGAGCCCAGCCAAAAACAGCTTGGAATCTGGCAGGGCAGAAAGTGGTGCACCAAAACATTTGTTCGAGGATCATCGTAATCTTAAGAATTATCTGTACTGGTGGTCTGTGAGAAATACAAACTAAACTAATTGGTGTACTTCTCTCTTCTCCAGGTACAATCGCTGCATTGCTCCCTAACAACAAGCAGAGATATGAACGAGTCAAGGCCACACCAGCGCATTCATACAGGAGAGAAGCCCTACCACTGTGACCAGTGTGGAACGCGATTCAGTAGCTCTGGAACCTTAAAGAGTCACCAGCGCCACTGCTGTGACCAGTGTGGAAAGAGCTTCATCAAAAAGGCAGCTTTTCTAATACACCAGCGCATTCACACAGGAGAGAAGCCTTACCACTGTGACCAGTGTGAGAAGAGCTTCAGATCCTCTGGAGAATTAAAGAATCACCAGCGCATTCATACAGGAAAGAAGCCTTACCACTGTGACCAGTGTGAGAAGAGCTTCAGATCCTCTGGAGACTTAAAGAGTCACCAGCGCATTCATACAGGAGAGAAGCCTTACCACTGTGAGCAGTGTGGGAAGAGTGTCAAGACCTCTGGAGAATTAAAGAGTCACCAGCGCATTCATACAGGAGAGAAGCCTTACCACTGTGACCAGTGTGAGAAGAGCTTCAGTCAGGCTGGAAACTTGATGTCACACCAGCGCATTCATACAGGAGAGAAGCCTTACCACTGTGACCAGTGTGAGAAGAGCTTCAGTCAGGCTGGAGAATTAAAGAGTCACCAGCGCATTCATACAGGAGAGAAGCCTTACCACTGTGACCAGTGTGAGAAGAGCTTCAGTCAGGCTGGAAACTTGATGTCACACCAGCGCATTCATACAGGAGAGACATTCATACAGGAGAGAAGCCTTACCACTGTGACCAGTGTGAGAAGAGCTTCAGTCAGGCTGGAGATTTAAAGAATCACCAGCGCATTCATACAGGAGAGAAGCCTTACCACTCTGACCAGTGTGAGAAGAGCTTCAGCACCTCTGGAAACTTAAAGAATCACCAGCTCATTCACACAGGAGAGAAGCCTTACCACTGTGACCAGTGCGAGAAGAGCTTCAGATGCTCTGGAAATTTAAAGACACACCAGCGCATTCATACTGGAGAGAAGCCTTAACCTCTTGCCCGATGGGTCCGGTACTGGTCCCAAGAGGACATCTCATCATAAATCAATCTGTCTAGACTGTATGACATAATGTTGTGGTTTTTTTTCAAATGTATCCAAGAGTAAACATCCTTCATAGTCATAGTGTATATTTTCAGAAGTATGCTTGTTTACCAATAGGTTAAAGTGTTATTAGTGAGATTTTAGTCATTGAAATTTGTTAATATTTTCACTCCATGGGATTTTCAAAATAAGAGTATCGCAATATGAATTGATCTTTTTACGTTGCATCAATCCTATTTGATTATTGATAATAGATCGATGTATCGTCCCACCCCTACCCAGTGAATTCTAGCTTCATGCAAGCAAAAAAATTATTTCTCTTATTTCTCGGGATAATAATAATAATGGCTTGGATTTATATAGCGCTCTTCATGACACCCAGAACGCTTCAGAGTCCATTATTCGTTCATACACCGTCATACCGGTGGTGGTAAGCTACTCGCGGAAGCGTGGCGAATAATCATCGCCTACGGCCCCTCCGACCACCACCAACATTCATTCACATGCATACACATTCATACGAGGCAAGTAGGTTAAGTGTCTTGCCCATGGACACAACGGCAATGGGATGGACATGGGCTTGAGCGGGATTCGAACCACCAACCCTTCGATCATTGGACGACCCGCTCTACCCCTGAGCCAAAGCCGCCCCAGGATACTCTATATCACAAAACGGAATGTTATTGGCATAGAGCGCAGTTAGTGTGTCTAGTACCTTCTGTGAACATTTAGCAACCATCTGTGTTGAAATCCGATCCAAAATGGTGGAGCCATATCGATTCTAAGAATCGAACTGTACATACAGTAGATTTCATTCTTCATTCTCGATGCAGGCCTAGTGATACTAAATCCAAATTGAACTCTGCCATTTGAAAGAGGAGATTTGGCCCGATCCATAGATGTGCGAGTTGGCTATAATAAGGTAATTTATAGGCCTCATATTCTATATTCTATAATAATATTTCAAATTGCATTTGTCCGAATGGCAGAATTCAGTACTGTATCTACAAAACTGTTTTACTCCCAGACCAGCCCAAGTCTGGGACAGTAGAAACAATAAGTGTTACTACCCCACACAAGGAATCGATAGTAGTATCATGGCGCCATCTAGCGCTCACCTGCAGATAATGCAGTCAGTAAAGATCCTCTCTGATTGCATTAAAGATATGCTGTTGTTGCAATTAGTTTATTTGTTACTTGTTATCTGTTTAGGTTGTTCTTTGTGTTGGTATTATCCTGTGTTTTGTTTTGCCTAGTTCTTCTTCCTGTTTTGATTATTGTTTTGTTCTAAGTGCCTGTCTCTCCCCAGCTGTTGATTATTAATTAGTTTCAGTATTTATTGCTTGTTGGTTGGTTGGGTTATTGTGGCGTCATTGTCTCCGCGTCGTGCCCGTGTTCCCTGGTGTTTTGTCAAGTGAGTTCATGCCTGTCTACACCTGTCGTTTTCTTGTTTTCACTTCATTGTTATGTTAGTGCCAGTGCCTTTCGTTTGTTTTGTATTTTGGTTATGATTCAGTAAAGTTCCCTTCATTAAGTATCACCCTTCGTCTCTGTCTCGGCTCTCTCATCCTTGTCTGCAAACTGTGTTCTCCTCACCTTCATCGTCACCCCCGATCGTAACAAAACCTTCTGTTTAATCATCTTCCCTTTATTAATTTCCTTAGATTTTTTGTACACGTGATCTCAAGAAGGTACTGAACGAACTCAGTTTTTCATGTCTGGTCATTTTTAGCATGGTGTTATTCACTGTCAAAGATGCAAAGAAAATTAATAATTTATATTCTCCTTTGTTTCATCACAATTTAAGCAAGCCTAGTAATAGACACAATATTTCTGACACTGGGAATACATTCCATGAGATCCATATATGTCCCTAGATACCATGAACATGCAAATGGCATTGTAGAAGTGGAGCAATCTTCCATTTACTTAGGTATGTATTTTAGGCGGATTTTCAGAAAATAGGGCTCAGGCTCAAGACTGGGGGAAACATTTAATTTGATCATTCAATTCAAAGACACACCAGCACATTCATACAGGAGAGAAACTTACACCGGTGAATTCATACAGGAGAGAAGCCTTATCTCTGACCAGCATGTGAAGAGCTTCAGACAATCTCAAGACTTAAAAGAAGCACCAATATATTCCAGGTTTCAAACCCTAGAATTGTGTAGAAATCTGCTAAAAAAAACTCAACGTACTTAACCCCTTAAGCCTGAGCAGTCCGCTACCGGTACAAAATTGATATCACGCTATAAATGGATGAATACAGAGCGTATTAATTGACCCTTTAATCGCCGGGAACGCCGTAACTCGTCATTCCCCGCCATGCTCATTCTGCCGAAGACGCCGTAACACGTCTTTGATATCAATATTTCAAAAATCTGTGATCGAAATCATATTTCTCCCCTGGGGACCTGAGATATACTGCTGAGCTCCACTCAACTCTCTAAAGGTTCAAGAGCGCCATCTGGTGGCCGATCGGCAGATCGCCCAAACAGCAAACCGGAAACGGAAACTGGTGCTCATCCAAATTCGGTCCGACCACTCGCTCCCGGGACTCCATCTTGACACACTGGATAATCAATCGCTCACCCTAACTCAATAAACAACATGATTTGGACGTATATACTATTATACAACCTGGAAATGGATCGGGTATTTCGACATCCCATAATAGAAAAAATTCTGTTCCACACTCATCCCCCAACGGCGTGAGGAAGCCACGGTGAGTCCCAGCGTTATTTTTCAATGTGTTCGATACTAACTGCTCTGATGATCATATCACCCACACTAGATGAATGATATAACGTTGCCCAAGGAATTATAAACGACCCCCCGCCCATCTGGTCAACATCAGATCATATGTAGTAACTTCTAGAACTACGTGCAGTTGAAATTTTTTATCTGGCACCGATCGCTATCAAACTGTATTTCATCATCAATATAATGCATTTGGGGCTATAAATCAAGTTCTGGAGAAAGCTGCAGAAAACGATAAAAACATACTTATACTTTAGACCGTATTTTAGTATGAATATGTGAATGAAAAAGTATAACGGTGCTACACACTGAACAATAGATATAGGACATTGAATGGGCCATAATAATGTCAATTTAGCAATACAATTTAAAAAGTTATAGCCCTGCAAAGAAGGGGAACTTCTCCATAGACAAATAGAGCTGGCGAGGGATGGTAAATTATGAATTCAACCATGGCGATCAAAGGGTTAATGTTGCGTTTCTTTTTCAAATGTAGCCAAGAGTAAAGACCCTAACCCTGTCTGAACAGAGATCAAAGTGTCAGGGTCTCGGCTTCTGTAATGGGAGAGAAAGATGACAGAGTGAAGGATGAGGTTCTCGATTCAGTATTTGGAATGGGTGGGGGTTGGTACTTTTGTTTACCAATTATTTTAAAGGGGAACTATTTTACTATTTCTTTCACTATTTGGGCACTTTTACACAATTTCTGTGAGTTTATGGAACACCTCTGTAATTAATTTTTTTTAATTCATTGTTTTGTATTTCTAATGAAGTCCTCCAAAACAGCATTTTTCTACCTCAAGATCTTAAGCCGTTTTGAGCCTGGGCACCTAAACCACTGCGCCGCCTGAACATTATCATGCAGCGGTGTCTCTCTGACATCACAAATCAGCACATTTTCAGATGACTCAGTTCAGTGAGGGTGAATATTGTGAGAGGAGAATTGGAAGAATGCGCCAATATGAGAATTAGAGACATAGATCATATTAACATAAGTCCACATAGCTAGGAAACAATGCTAAACACTGAAAAACGCCATTTATAAGATAGTTCCCTTTTAAGTGTTATATGAATACATGAGTATAGAAATCTCTTCGTATTGAGATGTAAACCGGCGTATATAGACGCGAGGACATGGGGCAAAACTTGAGTAGTCTTTTGAATTTAATAAAACTACACTTCCCAGATCACACCAGCCCCTGTCAATCATCTGACTTATTTTTCTTTGTTTATGTTATTTCGGGATCATATCTCACGGGTCCAACAAACCTGAATGTTATTGCCATAAAATATAACGTAGTTAATTGCTTTACCTTTTTTTTTTTATCCACTTCTCCTTTTTCTGTTTTTCTCCCGTCCCAATTTAGTCGTGCCAATTCCCCCCTCCCCTGTCTTGATCGTTGCCCGCATGTGCCCCCCACTGGTCGGTCGTAGGGAGGGTTGAAGAATATCGCATGTCCCCTCCGATACATGCGGAGTCAGCCAGCCACTTCTTTTCACCTGCCAGCGAGGACTCTCATTGGCGAGGTGTAACGTGTGGGAGGCTCACACTACCCTCGACATCTCCTGTCCTTGCTTTGCAGGCGCCCTGACCGACCTGTAGGAGTCGCTGTTTACAACGACCAGATTACCACTCATCGACTCCCCTCCCGCTGACTCTGCCAATTGAGTTAGTATGACGGCCGGCCCAAGTCGGAGGCATCGCTGACAGCCGGATTCGATACCGGTGTCGCACACTTTGGTGACGAGCGCTTAGACCGCTGCGCCACCCAGCCGCCATTGCTTTACCTTTCTGTGAATGTCTAGCAAATCTGTTGTGTTGCAATCTGATGAAAAATGGCGGAGATATTTACATTATAAAAAAGTAACTACTTACAGTAGATTTCATTCACGGTTTTTGCTGCCCTGTCAGGGGCGCCTGGTGGTACTAAATCCAGATTGAACTCTGCCATTGGAAAGAGGAGATTTCTCCCGATCCGTAAATGTGTGACTTGGCCATAATAAGGTAATTTATAGGCCTGATATTCTATATTCATACTTAAAATGGCATGTGTCCGGGTGGCAAAATTCAGTACTGCATCTACAAAGAACCCTGTAAATCATCGGTCCTTTATTCATTTGCTTAGATTTACACCTGATCTTAAGAAGGTGCTGAATGAGCTCAGTGGCAATATTTCACATCTGGTCAATGTTAGCATGGTGTTATTCACTGTCGAATATGAAAGAAAAGAAAATGTATATTCTCCTTTGGTTCGTTACAATTTACTCAAGCCTGGTAACAGACGCAATATTTCTGGGAATACATTCCCTGAGATCCATAGACGTCCCTAGATACCAAGAACATGCAAATGGACCTTGTAGAAGTGGAGCAATCCTCCATTTAATTAGGTATGTATTTTTAGGCACATTTTCAGTACAATTTTAAAACGAATGTGATCTGCATCAGAATAACCTATAATAATAAAAAATAATCACATAACATACAACAAGACATACCAGAACAGAATAATAAATAATGTACTTGTTATTGCACATCGCTGCGGCCATGACCTCCCGCATTTCACTATGCTTGTATGCCGTGACAAATAAAACTCTTGACTTGACATGTAAAGAATAATTGATGGAGTAAAATACATTTAAATATACAATAATAATGAACAGATCCACAGACTAACTAATATTTGGGGTCACAAGCAAGAGAACAGGAAAAATAATTATTTATATATATAATTATAGAAAATACAAAAACATATCAAATGTATAAAAATAATGCTAAAAGACACAATTTCCCCTAAACCCACCCCAGGACCAACCATCTCGCTCTGTTGCTAGATCATTGGCTTAACTCTCTCAGCTGCCGACGCCCACAAGCTAATGTTAGATTCCTTGACTCCAATTACTCGAGCTCTGGAGATCTCTAAATAAATTACATCTAAGAATGTTAGGGCCCAATTACATCAGAAGAACTGACGCTCATCTTCAAACACCAGTCTCATGGTTTGAATAGAGGCCTTGCTCTCTAGTCCTCTCTTCCAACACTAGTTGTCTCTCTTCCAACATGGCTGCCTCTAACCAGACACAGATAAGGCCCAAGGAGTGCTTGAGCACCTGCCCCTTTCCCTCGGAGTCAAGAAAATGCCATTTTCTGGCTGGTGGTAATTATCAAGTATTTTATTATTTGTTTATTTTCTATTGAATCAAATATGTGCAGCAATGCATTTTTAAGTTTTGAAAGATTGCGTCGTTCCCAACTATTCTTTGACATCTGTAAGCTTTGCAACAGGACTCAGGGTGCTTTCACACCAGAGCTGTTTGGTCCGGACTATCGGACCAGAGTTCGTTTTCTCGGATAGTCCGCTTTTTTTGGGGTGGTGTGAATGCTCAGTCGAACTCTGGTGCGGACCAAACACGCAAACTCTGGTCCGCCTGAAAACGTAGGTCTCGGTTCGCTTCATCGGACCAAATATAGGAAGTGAGTCACGACTCTCACGAGCAGAGCGCTAAATTACTACCTAACCAATCAGATCTGCGATATGAGGTAGCGTCACGAGCAGAGCAATGTGTGTGGACAAGAGGCGGGTTGCTACGTTTACTGTAGGGAGGGGCTTTTAGACCCATGTTTTTTTTTTTGCTTCGACATCCTCTCAATATTCGGGACGCGGGACATTCGGTCAAATGGTGGGACAGTACAACCAAAAGCGGGACACCTGGTCACCCTACCACCGACTGAAATTTGTGAGCCTCCGCTGATCTGGAGTCAGACAGGGCTCGCAGTCACACACACGCGCACGCGCACGCACACACGTTAGGGCTCGCAGTCACACACACACATTTCCACTATTGTGTCTTAATAGACAAGCGCCCTTTTCGACCGCGTGACATTGTTCAGAAAGTTTAGTGCGCTTCACAAATTGCAGTGTGAATGCAGACGAACCAAATGAAGAATGCAACAATGTTGCAACTTCACCCCCCGAACCGCACCGAGTCCGCACCGAGTCCGCACTGAGTCCACCAAAACTATATGTGAAAGCGCCCTCAGTAGGAAATACTGCATGTGGTTTAGAGGGGTGGCTCCTAGATGGAGCAGGGCAGGACGCAGAAAGAGACAATATCTCCTCCCGTGTATGAAGATCATCATTTATATATTTATTTAAAATATTTATTGTTATACCTGACATTGCTGCGAATGAAGGCAATCTTAACTTTTTTCTAGTTAAAATAAAGGTTTGAAATTTAATTAATTAGGATCAATGGTATTCAATAGAGTGAAATAAGTGACCAACAGTGCAAATAACTGGTTCTTACAGCGTGAAACTGTATATAAATAGTTTACAATCTATCCAAAACGTCTGTATTACTCATAAACTGTTTTGCATGACGAGCAAACAGTGTTTCTCATCCTCAGTCAGACATCAGAGCAAACTGGTCAGCATATCATCTTGACTTGATATTTTAGAAATCTCCTGTTCCAAAGCATTATTGAGCAAAAGCTGAACTATTTCACAAATGATGACCACTTAATAATAGTTTCATACAGGCTAAAACACTGAGAAGCACACATTTAACCGGACCACCTGCTACCAGAAGGCCTTGTTGAGTCATGGTGTCCTACTCAATCAACCCTGCACCACCAGCAGCCAGTCTGTTGTTATTTCATCATTTATTTCTTTGTTGAACCAGACCAGGCTTTAGCTCCACTATTTTCACCTTGGTTAACAACCAGGAAAGGCCCAAGAGAACGTATTGTATTGTTGTTGAAATCTAGTAATCCATGTGTAGCATCCTGAATATTCTACTAAGTATTCAGAAGTGCTAACTAACTGTTACTTTCCCTGTGTGTGTATAAAGTGTGATAAACAGTGTTCCTTTTGATATCACGCCCCGGTCTAATAACGAGGTGAGGTGCTACTCTTCTCCGGCTTCATTATGGATCACTAACAATAACATTGAAGCACCTTTCTCCCTTTCTGGAGTGGTCCTAGAGTGGGATCAGTGGCGGTTGCCAGCAGGGGGCGGAGTGGCAGTGGTGGCAGGTGGAGCGGAGGAGAGAGGGAAGCAACGAGGAAGAGAGAATTACCTGGGGGCCAGAGCACCAGGAAGCTCTCTTCGGCAGTGAACTCGACAATGAACAGTGTGCTCCGGAAGAGCCCCGTTGCAGAAGTTATGTTGAAGAGCCCCGTTGGAGAGCGACGGGTGATAAGAAGTACTTGCTAGTTGACGTGTTAAAGGGGAACTATCTTATAAATGGCCTTTTTGAGTGTTTAGCATTGTTTCCTAGCTATGTGAACTTATATTAATATGATCTATGTCTCTAATTCTCATGTTGGCGCATTCTTCCAATTCTCCTCTCACAATATTCACCCTCACTGAACTGAGTCATTTGAAAATGTGATGATTTGTGATGTCAGAAAGACACTGCTGCATGATAATGGCATGGTACAAGATGAGCTGCACACAGTGGCTGGAGCCCAGCCTCAAAACGGCTCGAGATCTTGAGGTAGAAAAATGCTGTTTTTGAGGACTTGATTAGAAATACAAAACAATGAATAAAAAAAATATATATATTACAGAGGTGTTCCATAGACTCACAGGAATTGTGTAAAAGTGCCCAAATAGTGAAAGAAATAGTAAAATAGTTCCCCTTTAAGACCGGTGGTACAGTAAGCCACGTTGCGTTAGTAGTACAACCGATATAGCAGGAGGGTGCATCCAGACCCGAAGTTTAGCTGTGTTTAGGGTAGCCAACAGTATTAGCTCGCGCGACAGCAGTAACCAACAGCCAGCAGTGAATGTCTCCCCGACGTCGCAGAGGACGCCTCTTCCCACCAGCAGAGGTCGCCATCACAGCACGCTCCTCCAGTTCACCACTGCCCATGCTGTTCGCCCCAGCCCGCTGGCTGTGCTCGCAGGATCGCCCGACGCCATCTTGTCACCTGGACGAGAGGTGATAAGAGTGGGTCCGCCATCTTGGCTAAGTACGAACGGTACCTCGTGTATCCATATCAACGTCCATTCAAGTGAACGCTAACAACCAGTGTCTAAGGGGTACCCCAAACAATATAAGCCGGCTTTAGTGTAGGTTTTATTTTGGTAACGTGGGCCCACATTTACTTGGTTTCTTTTGTATTTTTGTATTATTATTGTTGTTTGAATTCCCAATGATTTCTCTACTTTATGCCTGGGTCTCCCCTAGTATAAGCGGGGTATTATTAATGTATTGAGCACGCGGTGCCTATGGTGGGAATAGTGTTCCCCTACATTATCAGTGAGAGCACCCGGTGCCATTTATGAATACGTGCTATCTGAATAAATCTGAAGTACAACCTGTAACCTGCCCAGGCTTCAATACAAAGTAGATATAATTGGGAGCACTGTGTGTGTGTCTGTTTCTTCCATTTGCTAAACTAACCCCTGGGTAAATACTGTGACTGCATAATTATTTAACCCTTACACCCCATTCACAGCATAGCATTTGAAGGGTCTATACAGGTGGTCAAGGAAGGGTACTGCTTAAAGGGAAGCCCAATAATACTATTGAACTGACAGTCTATATGAATTGAAAATGGGGGACCCTGATGGAAACAAGACAAACGTCTTTCTCAGGTCTGCATCCCCTTAACAATTGTATGTATTGAGCCGTACTGTATTGTACCCATTCTGCAATCTGTTAAATAAAGTTTTCATTCATTCATTCATTCATTCATTCATTCATTCACCGGGTGTGGGAGGGCTGTCGGAGGTACTGGGGGAAGTGAGAGTGTGTGGGGAGCTACTGCTGACCGCCTTGGAAGGCGAGGGAGACCGGAGTACCATTCCCCAGGTTAGTAAATCCTGGGCCCCATCCACTCCTGCTGCAAGCCCTCCAGAACGACGTTCCGGGCCAAAGACGGGGGTACATATAGATCCAATTCTATAGTATCCTGCTACCAGGTGGCTGTGTACTACTACTCCCACAAGCAGGGATAATCCACCCTTCTACACATGTATGAAATAATTTTGTTATTTTCAGAGAATGTCTTAGTTACATCAAGATTGTGCCATGAAGGCAGTGCTATATTTATATGTGATGTATTTACAATGATGAGAGGTCTCTACATATATAGATTCGTGCTGTCAGGCGATTAAAAAAAATTATCTAATTAATTACAGGATTTGTAATTAATTAATCACATTTTAATCGCATAACCATTTTATGCCTGATATTCTATATTCTATAATCATATTCAAATTGCATGTGTCCGGATGGCAGAATTCAGTACTGTATCTACAAAACCTTCTGTTTAATCATCTTCCATCTATTAATTTGCTTAGATTTTTCAGGTCTGGTCAATTTGAGCATGGTGTTATTCACAGTCAAAGATTAAAAAAAATGTAATTGATATTCTCATTTGGTTCATTACAATTTACTCAAGCCTAGTAACAGACACAGTATTTCTGACACTGGAAATACATTCCCTGAGATCCATAGATGTCCCTAGAATCAGATACCAAGAACATGCAAATGGACCATATAAAAAAAATCTGTAAATGTGTATTCTACGTTCTTATGGAATGAATGAGATAAAAATTTAATTATAAAAGCTTTTTTTTTTTTATTAATTTTGAGTTAATAATTTTCATGTAATTAATCTAATTAACGTGATAAACTGACAGCCCTAATATAGATTAATAGTGCTGAGTGGAATATATTGGAGCACATAATCCTCTCAAAGTAACTCTGAAGTAACATGTTTATGCATTCAAGTCAAGATATATCTCTTTTAATGGCTCTTACCATACAGTAAATCTATTATATTGTTACAATATATTTCACATTCTGTTTATAGTGAATAGACATTAAACAATAAATATACATTTGTATTGTTATTGAGCAGTCCTTGAATATATAGGTACTAATCTGTGAAATGACGTGCAGGATTTTACCTAGGGGGCGACAGTGGCTCAGGAGGTAGAGCAGTCGTCTGGTAAGCCGGAGGTTCCTGGTTCGATTCCCGCTCCTCCCGGGCAGTGTGTCCAAGTGAGCAAGACATTTAACCCCTAATTGCTCCCGATGTGCAGGTTGGCACCTTGCATGGTTGCCTCTGCCATTGGTGTGTGAATGTATCAGTGAATGGGTCAAATGTGAGGAACAAATTGTAAAGCGCTTTGGATAAAAACGCTATATAAATTCAGCCATTTACCATTTACCTGAAATTCAATGTACCCGTATAGGCCTACATAAGTTTGTCCCTCTGGGCGCACCGTAGATCAAATGGAAGCACCTGTTTTTATTTTATTTTTTTGGGTTTTTTTCCCCCTCCTTTTTCCATCTTTCTCCCATACCAATGTTAGTCGTTATGCCAATTCCCAATCCCCTACCTGGTCGTTGCATGCTCTGCCCCCTACCGTCGGTCTGGGAGGGCGGAGACTATCACATGCTTCCTCCGACACATGTGTAGCCAATCCCCACTTCTTTTCACCTGGCAGCGTGGACTCTCACTGGGGGGGAGTGTAACGTGTGGAAGGATCACACTACCTCTCCCAGATCCTTCCCTTGCTGTGCAGGCGCCCCGACCGAACTGTAGGAGTCGCTGTTTTACAACGACCAGGACCCACCCACCGGCTTCCCACCCGCTGACACTGCCAATTGTGTCAGTATGGACGGTCGACCAAGTCGGAGGCACCACAGCTGGATTCGATCCCACTGTCTCTGTGGTGGTAGACAGACGCTTAGTCCGCTGCGCCGCCCGGAAGCACCTGTTTAAAGTTTAAAAAACAGCAGGAGAGTTTGATGCAACTTTTGTATCTCTATGCAACTTTTTATCCTTTTGTATCCCTGTGTGTTGACCATGTTTTAAACAGAAGAAAGGACCTTTCTAATTACATTTTGCATTCCTTGGAGAGCGCAGCGAGGTATGCTTTGTTGATTATTGATTAAGGTTGTAACTTTGTAAAGTGAAATTGGTGAATGAATGATTTTACGCCTGTGTAGTAATGTAATCCTTGTAGTTTGATACCAATGTTATTTAATGAGTGTTTGTACTGTACTGTGGAAAGTAAAACATTATGTGAAAGGTTTGTTTGTCTGTTTATGTACGTTTCCAATGCAGTTTTCATGGCACTAAAGATGACGTCACGGATTGAGATTGAGATGGAGCGTGGCGCTGAAGAGAGCAGTCGTGTCTCCGGGACGCGTGTAGCCTTTTTACAACGCATCAGCGTTTCCGGGTTCCCGTTTTGCGCTCTGATTGGCCGCTGACCTACGCTAGCACGCCCCCCTCGCTATGAGCGTAAAGGACGGACGCTAAATCGAACAGCTGTTTCCCCCTCGCTATGAAAAGTTCACGCCCCCCTCGCTGCAAATGCGTATCACAGTACTGCCTCCAGGAACAGCTGTTTCCGCGGGAGGCCGTTCATATTAATTTCTACATTTTATACATAATATCCCAGCGTTTCAACCAGCTGCACATTATACTCACATTATGTGCTCATTAGAAGAAAAGAATTTACGCATATTGGTCAGGAAATGGCGAAACGCTAACGTGAAACTCTAACGTTATAAAATACCCTGACATTGGGTAGAAATGTAGCGGGGTTAGGGTGACCTATTGACGGGTCTGGGAGAGAGAGGCGGGGGGGGGGGGGGGGGGGCTGCATCGCCCTGACGCTGCCCACCTCGAGGTGCACACAAAAGCGGCCGCGCGTCTCACATCACCAGCCACACCTGAACAAATCTATCCCCCCCAAATCGGCAGCCCCTCTCGGCTAGAGACATTTGCCCTATATTGTGCCATGCAGTGCATGTGTGCACTACCTACTATCTGTTGATACAATTATATAGAAAACGATATATTGTATATAATATATTTTAGGCAGTTTCGTGGCATGAATTGCATTTCGCTGTAGACCGCAGCAGCTGGTGATAGAAATACAGCGAAATGCAATAAATGACACAGCTGTCGAGTCTAGCTACTGGCCTACATAGTGGCTTTGACATATGCAAATCCAATGTCTGCCTGACTTTAGCCCTGCCCCACCCACTCAGTATACCGGGTGAGTGAGAGAGCTCGTATACTGCATTGGACCACTAGCCTAAACTAAACTGTATCAGCAATAGTAGTAATCATGGATTATCATCATAGTTCTTGTAATCTTCAATCAAGTCAACTGTAAGTAATGCTTGAGAGTAGCTAGCTAACGTTATATATAGCTAATGCTTGCATCACCATGGAGGTCTAAGGTAAATGTGTATCTCATGAACGTACTTTTCCACTGCAAATTGTAACCCTCTCTGTCTGCTTCTAGATTACATATTTGTGTTATCTTTAAAAAACGGGTCTATTACCTGCTGTGGTAAATCTGACGATTGAACTTAAGCTCCCCCTGCGGCCTAGCCCCTTTCGTGACTGTGAAGCAAGGCTTGCATCACAGTCAGGAAAGGGGCTACCTGCTGCCATCGTCAACAGTCATTCACGGTCGACTTTGTTTGTCCGACTTTTCAAAGGGGCCGTGGCTTAGCGATAGGTCTATTGTTAAGGGGATGCAGACCAGAGAAACATCAGGGTCCCCCATTTTCAATTCATAGTGACATTTATGACATACACAACTGAAATACTGTACGTGATATCATGACATTTATGACATAGGGACATACATGACATACAGGTATATATATAGTACTGTTACATTTGTGACATATACGATATGCAAATATACAGTACTGTTACCCAGAGATCCTAACATAAAATATATACATATGATGGGGAGGAGACTGTACATTAGGAGGAGGGGGTGGGTGGGTGGGAGAAAATATATACATACGGTGGGGAGGAGACTGTCCATTGGGAGAGGGTGGGTGGGTGTCTTTATACCTGTATCACTGTACACATTAATTAATACTACTCTAATACAGCTCTGTACATACATCTGATTAGCACTATTACTCAATAGTAGTACTAATGAATATATGCTATATACCCAGTTTAATCACCTGTACATTGTATATTACTTTTGCACTTTACTGTTACAGTTGCACTCTGGTTGAAGGCCAAACTTCTTTTCGTTGTACTGTACAACTACTAAGTGCTTTTTAATGACAATACATTTGAATCTAATCTAATCTGTTCTAATGGAGGAAGTGGCAGCAAAACCCCTGAACAGAGAGACATAGAAAGAGAGGGACAGCAGTCTGCCAGTGAGGTGACTTCTGACATGAGAGAGAGACAGAGAGAGAGGGACGGCAGTCTGCCAGCGAGGTGACTTCTGACATGAGAGAGAGACAGGAGAGAGAGAGGGACGGCAGTCTGCCAGCGAGGTGACTTCTGACATGAGAGAGAGACAGGAGAGAGAGGGATGGCAGTCTGCCAGCGAGGTGACTTCCGACATGAGAGAGAGAGAAAGGGACGGCAGTCTGCCAGCGAGGTGACTTCTGACATGAGAGAGGGAGAGAGACGGAGAGATATTTATGTTTGTCACCCCTTTGTTTCATCCAATCCAGTTACTCCAACCGGCAGATACCCTGCTGTAGGCCGGCTCGCTCAGCTTCAGCTCTGATACGGGAGGCAGATAACCTGGAAGAGCTACTTCCACTTGATCTTGATGATAATCTTGATGGGGCCCTGGCCCCCACACCTGAAGCGCTATCCTCTGGTCTTATTGTAGCTGACAGTCCTTTTCCAGTTTATCTTGAGTCTCAACTCGTCCTTGGACCACAGACGCATTTTAGCCTGGAGCTAGGGTTCAGTTTCTCCTCCATCAACCAAGCATCAGTTTCAGTAAGAAATGCATTAAATACATCCATTTTCGGTTCATACCATTGTGTTTTATCATTTTCACCATCATCCATTAAATCCAATTGTACAGACTCATTTGTGATCTTAAAATCACTGAGTGCATTATTGAATAATGCCAGGTGCGATTTTACTCCTTCATCTTTTAATATTACAATTTGTTTGATCGCATTACATTTTCGGGTGCAAGCTGCAAGCTTCCCTTTACGTGTTGCTTTTAATTGCTTCAATTCATATTCCGCGTCCGCCATATTCATGTTATTCATTTCAGAATCCGAACACAACTTCAAAGAATAACATCCAAATCCGATCCCATTCGGAGTTTAGGGAAACTAATTTCCTTGTAGACTACCATATAATTACATCCCACAGCGCCGTGTATGTGCGCAACGTAGTTCATTCATAAATCTGTCCCGAGCCTAGACACAAACTTTGATCGATTCCTTCCTTTCCAACGCCGTTGTTTATCAATTCCTTTTTGCAATCACAGCGTTTTCCAACCTTCTTTCTTCACCAAACAAATAGTTTTCTTCAGCGAGTTTTCTGACTTATTGTAGCGGCCTCTGCCTGGGTCCGCTTCTGGTGGCAGTCGGGAAGTATTCCGTACATGCTTTCTATACAATAATAGTCTCCACACTTTCTCAGCCCTCCCCAGAGTCTCAAATGACATCATGAGATCATCTGACGAGGGAACATTTTCTGTGCTGGTGCTATTGGACTTAACTGCAGCTTTTGATACAGTCGACCACTGCATTTTGATCGAAAGGCTGAGGCAGTGGGCTGGCATCACTGGGAGTGCGCTGGACTGGTTCTCCTCCTATCTGCAAGATAGGAGTTTTTCTGTGTCTACTGGCACTTTCACATCCGAAACTGCTCCATTGTCCTGTGGCGTGCCCCAGGGTTCTGTGCTGGCTCCTACTCTGTTTGCACTTTACATGCTCCCCCTGGGAGTAATCATTAGTCAATTCAAAGAGGTCTCTTATCATTTCTACGCTGACGATATCCAATTATATGTCTCTTTCAAGCCTGAACAAACTGACAAATTATCTGCCCTCTTTGACTGCCTGACTGCTGTCAAGGATTGGATGGCAAACAACTTCCTTCAGTTAAACGCAGAAAAAACTGAGGTTCTTATTATAGGCTCAGAAAAAGTCACCTCAGAAGTTGCCACATGCATGGGGACCCTCTCAACAAATCTGAGGCCCAAGCTCAGAAACCTTGGTGTGATCTTTGACCAGCAGATGCGCTTTGATCACCACATTAGATCTCTGACACATACCTGTTTTTTCCATCTACGAAATATTGCCAAACTCCGATCTGTTGTGTCCCAGGTAGAGCTGGAAATGATTATTCATGCTTTTGTTTCCATCCCGCCTGGACTATTGTAACTCCCTTTTCACTTGCCTCGATGCATCCACTTTGGGCCGGCTACAAATGGTCCAAAACGCAGCCGCTAGGCTGCTGACTAGGTCCAGAAAATATTGCCACATCACTCCCATCTTAGTTTCCCTTCACTGGCTCCCCATCAAATTCAGAATTCACTTTAAGGTTCTGGTCATCACCTATAGAGCACTCCTTGGTCAGGCACCTGCCTACATCTGCAACCTACTGCGTCCATACACCACGAACAGATCGCTCAGGTCTTCTGATCAGGGCTTGCTGGCTGTCCCCCTGTCTAGATTGAAGAAAAAAGGTGACCGAGCATTCGTAACTGTGGCCCCCAGGTTGTGGAATGCTCTGCCCTTGGACCTTAGATCTGTGGTGTGGGGTCATTTGGTTGTTCCTCGAATCAGGACAAAAGGATATTGAATATTAGACACAGGACAATGAGTTCAAACATCATGTATGGTATTTATTGAATAATCAGAAAGCATAATTACATGAATTATCGGGTGGTCCATGGATCACGACAAGCTTGTTGACAGCAATGCAGTATAGCAGAGTGGCCAAGGAGCTCTCCTTCCCTCTATTCTAGATGGTCTGATATACTGTCCGACCTAGGGTGTCTGAGACAGGTGTCTCAATTGTGAGACACCTGTGTCCTTTCCCATATGATCCAGCGAGGACCAGGTCATAGTTATGTAACAAGAAAATGCACAGGCATCCCTCCCGGACCGATCAGCCACCTTGCTGGAGATAAGGGGGCCCCTGTAACCTTGGCCTAAAAGCCTCTCATTGTAAAAGGCAACCATAGTGTTCTCAAATGTTTATGATGCTGATTGTACTGTAATCCTATTTATCAATGACTTTTAACTTAATCAATGTTCCTAATTAACTAATATATTTATATATGATATAAGCCTAAAGTCTGACATTAATTTCCGACAGTGGTCTCTGTAAACACTTTTAAAAAGCAGCTAAAGACTGTGCTGTTTAAACAGGCGTTTGACGAATTATGCTCTATGTAAATCTTTTATGTCTTTTTATCTGTCATCAAAGAGAAGCCGGTTATTCTCGGTTCTTGCTCCACAGTGGTGGAACGAACTTCGAACCTGACGAACCACAGTCAGGACAGCCAAAACCTGACAGATTCTCACGTTGACTAAAAACTAGAGGTGGGCATAGATTAATTTTTTTAATCTAGATTAATCTATCTGCAATCCTGGATTTAATCTAGATTAATCTAGATTAAAATGGCTAAAAATAAAAAATAAAAAACCTGCCGAAGGCATTCAAAATATGTGTGTTCTACCCAAATAATGACCAGAAGTAAGTCCTTACTTTTTCTTTCCTCCTTATGTTTCTCAGGCCAGGTGGCCCATTACACCATGAGCCCATCTCCCGTTTCCAAAATGCATTACAGACTGTTTGAAAAAGCTGTTTTGCTATGATAATTGGTAATGAAATATCAAAATAATGTTCAATAAGATGTACTTGTGTTTAATAAGTTGTTTTATTCAGAAGTTAACACAAATAAATAATATTACCAGCACAGTACAGTATCTAGCACTCTCAGGAGCAAAACAGAAAGAATAATTTCAAACTTGAACTATGTGACATGGCTTGAATCAACTGCTCCAGTGGAGTTGCTCAGTGGCCAATGGTGTCAACTGTGGTTGTACTGCCAGGTGTGAATGGAACTGTGTGAATGTGAAGCAGGGCGTTCCTGAAAAAGAGCATCTGTGCTCAGCGAACCTACCCTGGGTAAATAAAGGTAAAAAAAAAAAAATGTAAAAAAGAAATATATATATATATATTTTTTTAGATTAATGCGTTAATTATATTATCTCGCGATACTAGTATAGCGTTAACGCAGCACGTTAACGCCGTTAACGGCCCAGCTCTACTAAAAACACACTGACGAGGCTCCACGCCCTATATACGCAGACTGGGAGCATTGTCACTGCTGTGTCTCTCACCATTTTTCTGCTTGTCAATTATTATTGTATCCTGAACCAAGGACTCAAGGAGGCTGGTGCACCCAGCTCTCCACCTTTTTGTGAATTTAGAATAGTGGTGAATAAATATTGTTATTTTTGCTTAAAAATGTTTGTCCTTGTGTCCAGCACGTTGCAACCAAGGCCTCGGGGAAACGAGCCATCTCTGCTTGCACTGTGGAGGCCTTAGGGCAACACATGCAGGCTTGGTTGTGACACTCAGCTGAAAGAGTGCACCCTTCCTGCTGACCTGTTGTACAGAACTCGTAAGTCGCTTTAGATGAAAGCGTCGGCTATATGAATGTAAATAGTGACGTCGATATTATTGGAAGAAAAGGCTGGACTAAAAATGACACATTCTAGCCAGACAGGCAGGACTAAAAATAAAGCGTTTTTCTAGCAGTCCAGGAAGTTATTACTGTTGGAGACATAACAACTTTTAATGTGGACTTTGGATTTTGTAAATCTGCAGACGTTCTACATCCACCTCAAGCTATAACTAAGGGCTCATTCAGCATGAAAAGGAAACGCTCAATCAGTCACACAAACGGCCTCCACACCAATGCACCACCCTGCTGTGATGTGTCACATTGTCTGATTAGATCTGAATGAGCCCTAACTCACTGAAGGTAAATATAAAAAGTGCGGTAAGTTTAACGTGCTTAGAAATGCCGGTTCATTCATGCTTTGAGGCACGCACAATTCCTGACAGGATTTTATAATATTGTAGCTCAAGTTTCAAGTTTCAAGTTTCTTTATTAGTTGTCATACAGAAGTACAGAATACTTTTATACAAAATGCTTCTTTCTGTTACGTTCCAGAGACTGTGCTAGACAAAAATAGATAAGTATATAATAAAATAAGTATAGCAAGTAAAAAATAGAAGTCACGTACGTGGACACAAGTGTTCAGTATGTACATATGTACAATGTTCAATGCAGTGTAGAAGTAACTGAGTTACCATACAATATACTATACAATACTAATATACAATATACTATATAGTGCAAAGCAGAAATGGGATGAGGTACAATTTAGGTACAATTTACAGTAAGGTGTAATGAGGTATGGGTTGTAGTGCAAATTCTTTACCAATAAATATAAAGTGTGTTTAAGTGTTCTAAAGTGTGTAAAGTGGGTGCTGCAGTGAGTTGTTTGTTTAAAGTGAGTGTGTGCGTGTGGATGTGTGTGCTGTGAGTGCATTTGATGGTTGTTACATAGTGTTATTGTTCGTTGAGCATCCTGATGGCCTGGGGATAGAAGCTTCTTCTGAGTCTTTCTGTGCTTGCCATGAGACTCCGGTATCGCTTGCCTGACCGCAGCAGTTCAAAGAGGCAGTTGTTTGGGTGGCTGGAGTCTTTGATAATTCTCTTAGCCTTACCCATGCACCGCTTGTTGTAAATGTTCTGGAGAGTGGGAAGCCCCCCTCCAATTGTGCGTTCGGCTGAACGGGCCACTCTCTGTAGTCTGCTACGATCTTGTGCGGTGCTATTCCCAAACCAGGAGGTGATATTGCCAGTCAGGATGCTCTCTATTGTGCATGAGTAGAAGTTCTTAAGGATCTTCTGACTGACTTGGAACTTCCTTAGGCGCCTGAGGAAGTAGAGGCGTTGCCGTGCCTTCTTCACAACACTGTCAATGTGTGTGGTCCATGTCAAGTCCTCGGATATGTGGACTCCGAGGTACTTGAGACTGTTCACTCTCTCAACCGGTGCCCCGTCGATGCTGAGGGGGCTGTAGTCCCTGACCCCCGACCTCCTGAAGTCCACAATCATCTCTTTTGTTTTGCTGACGTTCAGGGAGAGGCAGTTCTCCTGACACCACTGCGACAGATTCTTTACCTCTTCCAGGTAGGCCTTGTTGTTCCGCTGTGCCACACAGTCATGTGTGTACAGGGAGTAGAGGAGGGGACTCAGAACACAGCCCTGGGGGACCCTATGTTGAGCATGATGGATGAGGAGGTGCAGTTGCCTGCTCTTACCACCTGGGGTCTACCCATCAGGAATTCCAAAACCCACTGGCAGAGGTCATAGTTCAAGCCCAGGTCCCTGAGCTTGGCTATGAGTTTGGAGGGTACAGGGATAATGGTGGACTTCTTCAGACAGGTGGGGATGACAGCTTGTTCTAAGGACAGGTTAAATATGTCAGTGAATACCGGGGCCAGTTGGTCGGCACAGACTTTTAGGATGCGGCCGGGGATGCCGTCCGGTCCTGCTGCCTTCCTGATATTCACTTTCTTAAAGGTCCTCCTCACCTCATGTTCTGTTATCCTGAACACTGAATCTCCATCAGCAGCGCCCCCCCCCCCCCCCCCCCCCCCCTCCATTGCAGTGGTTTGTAGGCTGGTGTTGTTATTCACAGCCTCAAACCTCGCATAGAAGGTATTGAGATCATTTCCTAAGGAGATGTCACTGTTCAGTTTGAAGGAGTTGCCTTTGTAATCTGTCATCGTTCTGAGGGCCTGAAGTTCAACTTTATCCCTTGACAATTTTTTATATGATGACACGATCACAACAAAAAACGACGCTCTCAGCTTTATTTTACATGGGGCATGTATAATCCACAGGGCACATTTACGCACACTGTGACATAGCATAACACGACAAACAAATCACACCCCAAGCATGGCGAGCAGGGCACAGACACCAGCCATGCATGTCGGCATACACTTCTAATAGGCTGGGTGCCATGACTAGGGACAATAACCCAATATTGTCATTGTATGTGTGTAGACCTATAGGCTACATATGCTATTAGTTATTCAATGTATGCACATACAGAACAGGTATGTGGCATTTCACATACAGTTAAAGAATGACATAGGAGTATTAGCCATGCATAAGACTCACAACAACAATGAGGCAATGATGACAACTGTGTTCAAGTTGGCAGATAAAGTAGCTGCATTCAACGCCAATCTGGAATTGGAGGGCGGCGAGTGGATATTTGACATGTTTCAAACATTAGATTTTGGAGGACTGAACAACAAACAAGGGTGGTGAGTCGTGTTCATGCATTCTGATCTGCTGTTCATCACCCGCCGTGGTGATCTGCAACAGCTGATCTGCTGTTCATGAATGAATGAATGAATGAATGAAAACTTTATTTAACAGATTGCAGAATGGGTACAATACAGTACGGCGCAATACACACAATTGTTAAGGGGATGCAGACCAGAGAAAAACGTTTGTCTTGTTTACATCAGGGTCCCCCATTTGCGAGTGCTCGCTTATGCCTGTTTTTACTGTTGTGAAGCACTGTGAACTGCAACCTCTGTATGAAAAGTGCTATACAAATAAAGTTATTATTATTATTATTATTATTATTAAATCAAATCAAATCAAATCAAATTTATTTATAGGGCCCGACAACACACGTTAATGTCCCCATGGGCCGTACAGGTCTTCTTTAAACAAGTCAAGAAGACAACATAACAATAAGTCAAGAACAGAACAAGAACACCATAGGGTCCAAACATTTTTTAGATGAATGCAAATAAATGAAAGAATGCAAGCACTCCCAGACATACCCCACGCGAAGGTAAGGAAAAACTCACTAAAACCTAACAATAGGGAAAAAAAGCTCCACAGGCAATGTGGAGGAGAGAAACCTTAGAAGGGCCGTTCAAGGGGGGATCTCCCTTCTTAGATGTCGGTGATAGTAGTGTTGCAGACGGACAGTTGGTAAGCATGCACTCATGTGTGTGGTGAGACACAGATGAGTGCATGCAATAGCAACTGTACATTTTGAAAAATTAAAGATAGAGCTAATAGCGATAGCAACTGAACATTTTGAAAGATTAAAGATAGAGTTGATAGCGGATCTATTTGAGGCACAGGGGCGGCGCAAGAGGGTCACGTCCTCCCCGTCTTAGTCACGGGACATTCAACACTCCGGTCGTTGCTCAGGGACAGCCGGAGACAGGGGGAAGGGGGGTGGCGCAGAGAGGGTCGCGAACTCCCGACATCATCGCGGGACATCCGGCACTCCGGTCACCACTACGAGACCTCCGAAGACAGGGGGGCACGCAGAGGGGGTCGCAATCTCCCGGCCTTCGTCACGGGACGTCCAACACTCCGGTCAACACTCCAGGACAGCAAGTCATAGGAAGACAGGGAGACGGGACAGGCGTTAGACAGCTCATGAGATTGTAGTAGGCAGACATAGCAATAGATACAAGTGGTAGGCATATATGTGAATGGAGTAGATATATGAAGTAAGCGTATTATGTGAATAGAATAGAAGTACTTAACCCAGCAATGAAACCGCGTTGACTGTTAATCTGTTAACAGTCTGTTAATCAGTTGACAGGACCACGGACAGACGGCGGTGAATAACTGATCCAATGCCTCGGAGGTGCATGTAGAGCAGTCACTACAAGCTTGGCCAAGACCCCGAGGCATCCATCACCTTGGTCAGCGCCAGGAGACGGGTACTCAGAGAGAAGGGGGAGGGAGGGGGGGGGGGGGGGGGGGGAGGGGGGGGGGGGAAGAGTTAGAGAGTTCCCATGTTTGTGGTGCTGCAAAGGAGCAGACATGTAGTACCCTGTAGTGCCATGTAGTACCCCGTAGTGCCATGTAGTACCCTATAGTACCCCATAGTGCCATGTAGTACCCCGTAGTATCCTGTAGTACCCTGTAGTGCCATGTAGTACCCTGTGGTGCCATGTAGAGCTATGTAAGCCATGTAGTACCCTGTAATGCCATGCAGTACCAAGTAGTACTCTGTGGTACCATGTAGTACCCTGTACCCTAACTAAACTACCCTATAGTAAACTACCCAGTGGTACCATGTAGTACCCTGTACCATAACTAAACTACACAGATTAATCTAAAGGTCAGTCCCCGACCAGGTGAGATCAAGGTAGGTTGAAGGAGAGAGAGAAAAGATGAGTCTTAAGCAGGGATTTAAAAGCTTCGACAGAGCAGGCGCCCCTGATGACGGCAGGTAATTTGTTCCACAGGTAGGGAGCGCGGTAGACAAAGGCTCTGTGGCCGGCGGATTTCTTTTTAACCCTAGGGGTCGATAGAAGCCCCGCATTTTGTGAGCGCAGAGCACGAGCGGGCGAGTATCGGGAGATGAGATCAGATAGATAGAGCGGTGCAAGAAAATCTGGCACACCTCGGCTGACGACCCGAGCTATTATTATGCAAAGACGAGTACTGTATCGAGTGGGTACTTGGCCCATGCAGGGCAAGAATGCAACCCCCATCTACTCATCTTTGCATAATAATAGGACAGGTAGTCAGAGACTCAGCTCAGAGACAATCAGTCGCAGCGGTCGCGTGTCCGTTTATTATCCATGTATTATCTTTGGACGGTAAAAACGTGGGGGGGACAATAACTGCATTCTGAACCCATGCGGGGGACATTTCCCGGTGTCCCCCCCCCATAGTTACGGGGGGGGGGGGCAGAACTATCGTACGTCAGTGGCCAATCAGATTGCAGAACGTGAACGCGGAACTGGGTTGGTAAAAGTATAAACGCGTGTGGGACACTTCTCCCTGGGCTGGGACCTCTCCCTGGTCCGAGAGACTGCTCTCCTCTCCTCCTCTGACATTCCGATCATTAGTCCTCCAAATCGGGAGAGCATCGGGGTGGACGACGCGGTCCTCTACATGCTCCACCGGGCCTAGGCCTACTCCTAGAGAGTCGGGAGAAAGATGCATAAATATACTGTGTGGATGTTTATCGGAACCTTAGCTCAGTGGTGTGCTCCTGCGTGAGTCTCCACTTGAGGCTCTGGTCAAGACTTGCTTGTACTCTACATCTGCTTCAGACTTCAAAAGTAAACCATTGTTGGCTGTACCAACTTGAACTCCACCTCTGACTCCTGCATGTCTCACCATCTCTGTTCAGCTGTCGCACGCAGTCAACAAACTTACCCTTACTCCTAACACTTCTTACACTAGACCGGACAGACACACAGGACAGAGACACAGCCTTCTTACACTAGACAGGACAGAGACACAGGACAGAGACACAGCCTTCTTACACTAGACCGGACAGACACACAGGACAGAGACACAGCCTTCTTACACTAGACAGGACAGTATGGCTGCATGCTGACGGCATATGCCGTCCTGACGTCAGCCATGGCCCAGAATTTTAGGCCATAGCGGGCTGGTTTAGATGGCATATATTGCCTGGAGGGGCATCGGCCCTTAAAACCGACAAGCTGCTCATCGATGCATACATCGACGCCTGGGTTGAAACCCAGCGGGAGCCGCACCACCCACTTGTCCCAGACGTCTCGCACCGGTGCCAGCTTGTCGGCCCGGATGACACGGCGTGCGGGCCGAGTCAACCGGTGGTCGAAACCGCATGGTTCTGCTCAATAGCGAAAACCGCTTGTGCGTCATCACTGCCGCGAAAATGGGCCGGCCGGTGTGTTCCCCCCACAAGCTCACTGGAAGGAATAGGGAATACTCTGGGCTGGTCGTCCTGCAAGACATATCGAATATTCATTCATTTTCAGGATTTTAACCCCTTAAATACCAGTTTTTGTGATTAAGGCGTGGCTTATTTTCAAGACAAAAAACACAAAGGGTTAATTATTTTCCATCCCATAAATGCTAATGTGTTTTTTGGGGGGTTTGTAAAGTCACACAGGGGGAAGCAGTTAGCTCTAGAGGCAGTTGGGAGGCAGCCTCAATCAAATGATCTGCCACCGCCTGCAACCTGTCCTCATATAGCGTGTCTGGATAAAAGGTATAATAAATTGAATAAATAAAATTCTGCTTCTGCTCCAACTCCGCTGCCACGGGCAGGATCTTTGCTTCCATTATCTCATTCAGCCGCATTTCATTGCCTGGCCCCACTCTGCCGGCCTCGATCACTCTCGCATTATTTGTGAATATGCGGTCCAGCGTCATACAAAGCAGGTGTTCCCGTCGCGGAACAGGGAGATGCCCCGACGAGCCCCACAGAGCCGCTTAGTCACCTCCGCGTCCACCAGGCACCTCCCGTGGACCTCCCGTGCTCCCGAAAGCTGCCTCACAGTGACCGCCCACTTCATCAACAGTGAGTGGGAAATTAAAAACCCAGTTCTACAAACGCGACCTGTGTATGAACAGCACACTAGCACCCACCGAGCTGAGAAGCTACAAGAGGCAGTAGCAGAGTGGAAAATAGAAAAGCCCAAAACCATTGCTGTGACCGCAGACAATGCCAGAAACATTGTTAATGCTGTCAAAGAAGCCGAACTGGGTCCACAAATTGGACGCTTTGCCCATACCTTAAACCTATAGCATCACAGAAAGGCATGTGATTCAACCAGGTATCTCGACTCCATACCTTAAACCTATAGCATCACAGAAAGGCATGTCAGTCAACCAGGTATCTCGACTCCATACCTTAAACCGTCCTATAGCATCACAGAAAGGCCTGTCAGTCAACCAGGTATCTCGACTCCGGGGGGAAATCCAAAGGGCTGTTTATTTTTTCCACCGCAGCACCACAGCTGCCCATATTTTAAATTATTCTTTTTTGTTTGAAACACAAAACAGCTCAACATAAATACAGTACAACACAGACAAAACTAAACTCACAAACGATAGGTTATGTATATAACCTAGTTATATGAGTACTGGCTGAGCGTCTCGCTCTTTCGCCATACCGAGATATACCTCATCTCCAGTACCTACTGTACTACATGAACGAAAACAAAACACCCTTGCACTTGACCAGGCCCCGCCCCAGTGACTTACCTATAAGTCACCAGGCGTGGTCACACTCGCCCTTCCCCGGGAAAAGTTTTCCATCAGAAAACCGCCTCCAAGGGACCTCAGGGCGCGCTAAAGAGCAAGACGCTCAGCCAGTACTCATATAACTAGGTTATATACATAACCTATCGTTATATAGTCGTACTGGCGAATCGCGTCTCGCTCTTTCGCCATACCGAGATATTGGGAGAGAGCAGACGTGAGGACCGACAAATGTACCCCCTGAGGACCCGCAAGCCCTACACCAGGGGGGAGGGGAGTCCCGTCACCCCCCCTTCCTAGTGAAGAGGGGGCGGCAGTCAACTCCACCCAAGTGCGAAAAAGAGGGAACTAGAAACCTCCAAACGCACAGCACAGGTGGGACCACGTGTGACACAACACCTTGTGGTCCACACCCACACATCCCTGATAACCCACCGAAAGGCGGGAAGCAGGGGAGGTTCCAGACCTCAGAACCGCCTGGGAGACAGAACCCCCAGTCATGTCCATGAGGTAAAACCTTACGAAGGGACCCGGGGAGGACCATGAGGCCGCAGCAGAGATGTCCTCCACCGAGGCCCCTCCTAACAGGGCCGCCACCCCATGAGTGGAGTGCGCCCTGACACCCCCAGGGGGGGCCAGCCCAGCCAACGTGTAGCAAAGGGCAATGCCCTCGCACAACCAATGGGACAGGCGCTGTTTCGACAGTGCCTTACCAGCGCGAGAGCCACCGTAACAGACAAAGAGCTGATCGGTAGCCCTGAGGTCCTGAGTTCGGCTGAGGTAAATCCCCAAAGTCCGGACTGGACATGACAGGTGAAGGCTCGCCTCCAAATCACTAACGTGAGGAGGCGGATGAACGCCTGAACCACAATATCCCTGGAGCAAAAAGAGCTCCGGATATTTTTTGGCACGAAGACTGGATTAGGCCTCAGAGTGGCACCGCTATTGACACGAATAGACAGACACTCAGGCCGCACCGAGAGAGCACAGAGCTCACCCACGCGCTTAGCGGAGGTGATGGCCAGCAGGAACGCAGTCTTGAAAGACAGCTGTTCCAAAGGCGCCTGCTCAAGAGGCTCAAACGGGGCCTCGGACAACCGGCCCGCGATGACCAAGGAACAGGCCACGACGGGGCTACCAAGAGCTGGATCAGGACCGGGAACCACACAGCTGCGCCCCGGTCCGGCGCAATCAGGATCAAGGTCCTGCGCTCCTCAACGTACCCGCCCCAACAACTGACCTAACAGATGTATGGGGGAAAGAATCCCAGGCGGCCACGGCATCGGTCCCAGACCTGCCCGACTATGTCCGGACGTAATACCCACTCGTCAGGGTGAGGACCGCCCCGCGACATCACACCTGTACCCACATTCACCCTGCCGGGGATGTGGAGAGCCCTCAGGCTGCGCAGATGGAGAACACCCATAGCCAGCCGCCCGCCGCCCGGTGCAGACGGGGGGAGCGTACTCCTCCCTGTCTGTCGATATACGACGCTGACGTCGTATTGTCCGTCCTGATCAAACACCGTTTGAGGACCAGAAGGACCGCCTTCAATACCAACACGTAGCGCAGACCGGGCAGCATGGTCTTGCCAGCTGCCCCCTACTGCGTTGGCCCGACGCGTCCCCAGTGAGGGAGGCATCGGTGAAAAACCGTGACGTGTGACAGCCTACTGCCCATGGGGACCCCCCTGGTGAGGGCCCCAAGTACTGACACGGGAACCTTAGCCGCTTCCACTTGCCTCTCACCGGGTCTATTTCCATACTGGAAAAACCCACCTCCGTATCCTCCTCATGAGGTGAAGAGGAGGCCAAGAGGGACCACGGAATGAGAAGATGCCATCATACCGAGCAGGCGCATCACGGACAGCGCCGTAACCGTCCTATGAATGAAAACTTTATTTAACAGATTGCAGAATGGGTACAATACAGTACGGCGCAATACACACAATTGTTAAGGGGATGCAGACCAGAGAAAAACGTTTGTCTTGTTTACATCAGGGTCCCCCATTTGCGAGTGCTCGCTTATGCCTGTTTTTTACTGTTGTGAAGCACTGTGAACTGCAACCTCTGTATGAAAAGTGCTATACAAATAAAGTTATTATTATTATTATTATTATTATTATTATTATTATTATTATTATTATTATTATTATTATTATTATTATTATTATTATTATTATTATTATTATTATTATTATTATTATTATTATTATTATTATTATTATTATTATTATTATTATTATTATTATTATTATTATTATTATTATTATTATTATTATTATTATTATTATTATTATTATTATTATTATTATTATTATTATTATTATTATTATTATTATTATTATTATTATTATTATTATTATTATTATTATTATTATTATTATTATTATTATTATTATTATTATTATTATTATTATTATTATTATTATTAAGTGTATGCATCCGCCGCGGTGCTGCATTTTTCACTATCAGTATATAAAATTAGCCATTGTTTTTGGTCCTGGCAATCAAAGGCTGACGACCCGAGCTATTATTATGCAAAGACGAGTACTGTATCGAGTGGGTACTTGGCCCATGCAGGGCAAGAATGCAACCCCCATCTACTCATCTTTGCATAATAATAGGACAGGTAGTCAGAGACTCAGCTCAGAGACAATCAGTCGCAGCGGTCGTGTGTCCGTTTATTATCCATGTATTATCTTTGGACGGTAAAAACGTGGGGGGGACAATAACTGCATTCTGAACCCATGCAGGGGACATTTCCCGGTGTCCCCCCCCCCCCCCCCCCCCCATAGTTACTCCCCTGCCGGGGGGGGGCAGAACTAGCGTACGTCAGTGGCCAATCAGATCGCAGAACGTGAACGAGGAACTGGAAATGGGTTGGTAAAAGTATAAACGCGTGTGGGACACTTCTCCCTGGGCTGGGACCTCTCCCTGGTCTGAGAGACTGCTCTCCTCTCCTCCTCTGACATTCCGATCATTAGTCCTCCAAATCGGGAGAGCCTCGGGGTGGACGACGCGGTCCTCTACATGCTCCACCGGGCCTAGGCCTACTCCTAGAGAGTCGGGAGAAAGATGCATAAATATACTGTGTGGATGTTTATCGGAACCTTAGCTCAGTGGTGTGCTCCTGCGTGAGTCTCCACTTGAGGCTCTGGTCAAGACTTGCTTGTACTCTACATCTGCTTCAGACTTCAAAAGTAAACCATTGTTGGCTGTACCAACTTGAACTCCACCTCTGACTCCTGCATGTCTCACCATCTCTGTTCAGCTGTCGCACGCAGTCAACAAACTTACCCTTACTCCTAACACTTCTTACACTAGACCGGACAGACACACAGGACAGAGACACAGCCTTCTTACACTAGACAGGACAGAGACACAGGACAGAGACACAGTCTTCTTACACTAGACAGGACAGAGACACAGGACAGAGACACAGCCTTCTTACACTAGACAGGACAGTATGGCTGCATGCTGACGGCATATGCCGTCCTGACGTCAGCCATGGCCCAGAATCTTAGGCCATCTTTATCTTTATCTTTATTACGGATCCCCATTAGTCATTACCGCAGCAACAACTAGTCTTCCTGGGGTCCACACACAACAAAAACAGTACATACATACATAACATTATAGTAGCATACATTAAAAAATATATTCCAATATTCCTACATATAAAACTATAAAAATATTTCCAAATAGCATTACAGTACACAAACAGAGTATCAGATCACAGAAAATACAATAAAAGGGATTACACTCTCAGATAGTCATATCTTTACAGTGTAAACTACAGTATCTGTGTTTTTCTTTAATGTAAACTAATTTCTTTTTCTCTCAATGCTCTTTTCAAATTATTTTTAAAACTTATCTTACTGGTTATCTGAGTAAGATGTACTGGCAGTTTATTCCAATATGACATGGCTCTATATAACACAGTTTTCTTTGCTGCATTGGTTTTTGGTAGTAGCAGTGTGAACGTTTCCCTACAGGCATGCCTAGTGTTATACTTATGTCGATCATGTGTACATGTTAGCTGTGAATACAAACAGATAGGTTCTCTTGAGATATATATATATTCCTCATGAACAAGATCAGGCTGCAATCCAGTCTGTCTTCCACCTTCAACCACAACATGCATCCCCTCCACACTGTTTCTCATTGAGCAGTTCAGGGCCAGACGGGCCGCTCTGTTCTGAGTGAGCTGGATCTTATTGAGCTCTTGTCTTGAGGCATTAGACCAGGGCCCCGTTCCCCGTACCTGGATAACTGAGTTAGCCGGATAACTTTCGGTGAAGTCTGACTTAAGCCGGACTTTCCCGTTCCCCGAAGCTGGATTGTCCAAATCACCATGACAACAGATCAAAAAGTTTGAGCCTGGTCGAGGGCAGGGTTTAAGTTCAAGTTAGCCGGATGAAGCATGGCCACGCCCCCGCAAAGAAGTGAGATCGTTTCCTGAAATTATTCCCACAGTCTAGGATCTGCTTTATACCATTCTGAATTACGTTTTTGTGCTCCATTCTTCCAGAGGGGGCTTTTGAAATGTAAAATAGACCCAAAATGCTGATACTAAATTCACTTTGTCCTAAATAATGCATGTTATATATACCGTGGCGCTCGCTCGGTGCGATGTACACATTATGTGGTTATTTTAACAACGCGCAGCATTGCAAATGTGAATCCCGCGGGGATATCCTTAATGATTGAAACCTATCGCTCGTTTGGCTCTGATTCCTTTCATATTCTCCGCTGTGGATGAGGAGCGAGGAAGGAGAGGAGCGCCTGGATTTTGTTTCATTCACGCATAAAATTGAAGTGTCTATGCGTGGATTGTGGATCTTGTGTGATATTGTAACTGGGATTAAAATGTCTGATGAGATGCGCTGATTGACGGATTTGAGAAATTGAATGAGCCGTTGACGTCACATTAATGAATGAGAATAAAGAGATAAAACGTCATTCAAAATAAAGAATATTCTAAACACGGGTCTCTCGTTCATTAATGTATAAACAATGAATTTATCCCATCTGGCACAGTGGCGCAGCGGTAGTGCTCAATCCTGGCAACCCGGCGACCGGTGTTCGAAACCCTGTGTTTCCAATATAATTTTTTGGAATATAATATTAATGATTATACGCAAAGGTAGCCTAGTTTTAAGTTAAAATATTATAAATCTACATGCATTGAGGATGTCATTCCTTATATAGCTCTCAACGTGCACCAAATTGAATTATTCCTACATTGCAAGAAGAAGGAAAAGACTAGGTTTCGAACCCCGGTCGTCTGCGTGAAAGTCAAAAGAAGAACCCGTTACACCACAGTGGAGATAAGTAAAAGATCGACCATACATCAATCAATGGGAAGAGAGCCGTATCGTTATTCTGTATAACAGTTTAACTAATTATTTTCGCTAGCAAGATCTCATTTGATTATTCAATCCAGCAGGCAAGTTTAAAGAAATATAATCTGATTGATTGAGGTAATGAGGGACTTAAAATTAGCCTATAGATAACGCATTTAACTTGTCGGCGAGGCGATTGAGCCGTACTGCAATATGTTAATAAAGTTTTAAATCAATTAATCAATCAATGCCGCTAGATAATCAGGATCTCTGCTATCGATACGTGCTGGCTTTTCTACTGAAGCGGCCGCGCGCACTTATCCTGGGTCTCAAGTCTGGTTCTAGTTAACGAGACTGAATCCACCTTCGAGGAACATGAAAATCCCGGCTTCAAACATCGGGTTAACTGAAGCTGGATAATGGCCCTCTTGATCGACTTAGTTGAACCAGGTACGGGGAATAGGGCCCAGCTGGACAGTAGTCAAGGTGAGAAAGAACTAATGACTGTATCACTTGCTTCAATATCAGATCGGCTAGAAAATACCTACACCTTCTGATAATTGAAATACCTCTGCTCATTTTGGCAACCACATTGTTGGTGTGAGTTGACCATGAGAGTGTTCCATGAATGAATGAATTTATTCACACACACACACGATACATTTTACATGCGAGTATCCTCATGTGATAACAATGTCGCAAATTGTGTGCATGTGCCAGGTTTCCCAAGAAGCTATTTAAAGCTTTTGGAGGGAGCCTGAACACAGATACAAACAGAATATGAACAACAAAACAATAACAAAAAAACAAAAACAAAAAAACAAAAACAAAACAAAACAATACAACGTGGGTAGGTTTAAACACCTACCTACTAACTGACCTATAACAGAGATACATAATACAGAAAATTTTATTCCTAAGTTATAATTTTAATTAGAGATATGATTTTAGCAGTTCCTCTTTCAGTGATTTTTTAAAGGTTTTAAAGGTATTAGTCATTTTTAGATTTTCATCAAGCTTGTTCCAGATCTGTGGACCCCTGCATGCTATGCTTAGGCTAGCACAATTTAGCCTTCTCCTCTTGCCAGATATAAGATGCTTGTTTCTTGTGTTGTGGATGTGCAGTGGTTGGCAGACTGGGACAAGCTCAGACAGTCTGTGATTCATGTTGTTGACAACTTGATACATAATTGATGCGTTTTGATGAATGTTAAATTCAGCGAGCCTCAGGAGACCAAAGCGATGGAAAAGAGGCTTTGAAGGCGCTCTATACCCGGACCATGACAGCACTCGTAGTACCCTCTTTTGTAGGCTTTCTAGTTTTTTGAGATGGCTGGGGTATGTGTTGCACCATATGACGTTACAGTAATTAATGAGGGGTTCAAACAGGGTTTTGTATAAAGTGAGAAGGGCAGGCAAGGGAAGAAAATGACGTATTGTGCAGAATAAGCCAACATATTTGGACAGTTTTGTTTGTAGGTATTTTATGTGGCATTTGAAGTTCAGTGACTCATCGATGATGACCCCCAGGAATTTTGTGGACGCCACTCTTGACAGCTCCATTTCCATTTATTTTTATGCACATGTGATGTGTGTGCATCCGATTTGAGTGGAAGATAATGAAATTTGTTTTGCTGAGATTTAGTGATAACTTGTTGCATTTGAACCAGGTGTCCACTTTTTGTAGTTCTGTATTGAGTAGATCTTGTAGCTCGAGTGGATTTTTATGTGACAGAAACAAATTAGTGTCATCAGCTAATATAACTTTGTGCAGAAGTACAGATGAGTTGACAAAGTCATTTATATAGAGAATAAATAGTAAAGGCCCTAGAATTGACCCCTGGGGGACCCCATATTTGATGTCCATTTTTATTGATTTGTGATTTTTTATATCGACGTACTGTTGCCTACCATGTAAATAGCTACTGAACCAGTTGAGAGCCAGACCCCTTATGCCATAATGGTGTAGTTTCCCAAGTAGAATGGTGAAGTCAATGGTGTCAAAAGCCTTTGATAGATCCAGGAAAACGCCCACCCCACAATCACCCTGATCAATGGCATCATGTATTTTTTCTATTAGGTCTAATATTGCCATGTTTGTAGTTCTTTTTTTCCTGAAGCCGTATTGTGAATTGGTGAGTATATCTAGCTTGGTGGTGTATTCGCTTAATCTATTGTACACAACTCTCTCATAGACTTTGGATAGAGCTGGTAATACGGATATTGGACGGTAATTATTAATACTATTTTTGTCACCTGATTTATATATGGGTATTATTCTCCCAATTTTGATGTTTTTTGGCACCACACCATGTAGTAAGGACAAATTAATACAGTGAGCAAGTGGTCTGACTATAATATTGGCTATGCTATTAGGATTTTGCTGCATATTCCATCAGCACCGGCTGTGCGAGTGTCCTTCATCTTCATGATAATGTTGAATAGTTCATCATTGTCAGTTGGTTTCATGAAAAAAGAGTTAATATAGTTACCTGATAAATACTGTTTAAAAGACACACCCCCGGGATGGCTAATTTTATTCGCCAGGTCTTCACCAATGGATGCAAAGTAGGCATTGAATTTATCAGAGAGATCCTGCTGTGACATGTTTGCAGGGTCAGGGAGCACTGATGCTTTTAGTACTTTATTTAGAACTGACCATGTCCTTTTTGAATTACCCTGTGATGCTATTACCTGATCAGTATAATGATCACATTTGCTTTTCTTTATTAGTGTGACACCCAACAGCTTTGCCTCTCTAACTTGCTCAATAGCTGTTCCGTCTAAAGATATACTTAGCTTCACGTCTTTTCTTATAGTATGCTTGGATCCCAATATTAGGCTCTTGGTTTTTGAGATGTTTAACTTCAGCCTGTTTTCAGACACCCAAGTGGACACTAAGTTCAAATCTCTCTGAAGGACTTCATTAAGCTCTTCTGTCTTGTCTGATGATGCATACATTGTAGTATCATCGGCGTACATAACCATACATGTATTTTCTAATACCCATGGCAAATCATTTGTAAAAATGGCGTAGAAGAGGGGCCCCAGGCAGCTTCCCTGTGGAATTCCACACTGTAGGGATTTAAAGTTGGACAGGTTACCATTAAACACAACACATTGATGTCTGTTACATAGATAGCTTTTTATCCAGTTAACAGCTGCAGTTCTGAATCCATAATAGTTAGTTTTATGAGCAGCAACTCGTGATCTATGAGGTCAAAAGCTGCACTGAAATCCAGTAGTACAGTACCCACCATTCGCTTCCTGTCAATTTGTTGTAGCCAGTCATCTGTTAATTGTGTTAAAGCTGTACATGTAGAATAACCCTCCTTATATGCATGTTGGAATTGAGAATGTATACTGTTTTCTGAGAGGTAATGCTGAATCTGTTTAAAAACAACACCTTCCATGATTTTGCTTAAAACTGGCAAGATACTAATAGGTCGACTATTTGCTCCATTAAAAGGCTGTTTAGCATTTTTTGGAAGTGGAGTGACCTTAGCTATCTTCCACATTTGAGGAAAAACACCCTCACTTAGACATAGATAAAAAATATGACACAGTGGCTTTGCTACAATTCTGGCTGCCAGCTGGAGCAGTTTACCATCTAAGTTATCATGACCACAAGGTTTGTCACACTGTATGGACAAGAGAAGCTTTTCCATTTGCTCTAGATTTATATCCATAAAATCAAATTCACATTTTTTTGTATGCATAATATGCTGTTTAATTATTGATTCAGACAGCTTACCATCCACTGGCAGCATTTGATTCCTTATCATCTCCACCTTATCAATAAAATAATAATTAAAATTATTGGCTATATCTCAAGGTTTGGTAATAAATCCACCAGCTGCTTCTATAAACGAGGGCATCGTATTTGTTTTATTCTTTCCCATGACCTCATTTAAGGTTCTCCATAACTTTTTGCTGTCACCTTTAATTTCTTCAAACTTGGATAGCGGGCTGGTTTAGATAGCATATATTGCCTGAAGGGGCATCTGCCCTTAAAACCGACAAGCTGCTCATCGATGCATACATTGACGCCTGGGTTGAAACCCAGTGGGAGCCGCGCCACCCACTTGTCCCAGACGTCTCGCACCGGTGCCAGCTTGTCGGCCCGGATGACACGGCGTGCGGGCCGAGTCAACCAGTCGTCGAAACCGCATGGTTCTGCTCAATAGCGAAAACCGCTTGTGCGTCATCACTGCTGCGAAAATGGGCCGGCCGGTGTGTTCCCCCCACAAGCTCACTGGAAGGAATGGGGAATACTCTGGGCTGGTCGTCCTGCAAGACATATCAAATATTCATTCATTTTCAGGATTTTAACCCCTTAAATACCAGTTTTTGTGATTAAGGCGTGGCTTATTTTCAAGACAAAAAACACAAAGGGTTAATTATTTTCCATCCCATAAATGCTAATGTATTTTTTGGGGGGTTTGTAAAGCCACACAGGGGGAAGCAGTTAGCTCTAGAGGCCGTTGGGAGGCAGCCTCAATCAAATGATCTGCCACCGCCTGCAATCTGTCCTCATATAGCGTGTCTGGATAAAAGGTATAATAAATTGAATAAATAAAATTCTGCTTCTGCTCCAACTCCGCTGCCACGGGCAGGATCTTTGCTTCCATTATCTCCTTCAGCCGCATTTCATTGCCTGGCCCCACTCTGCCGGCCTCGATCACTCTCGCATTATTTGTGAATATGCGGTCCAGCGTCATACAAAGCAGGTGTTCCCGTCGCGGAACAGGTAAATGCCCCGACGAGCCCCGCAGAGCCGCTTAGTCACCTCCGCGTCCACCAGGCACCTCCCGTGGACCTCCCGTGCTCCCGAAAGCTGCCTCACAGTGACCGCCCACTTCATCAACAGTGAGTGGGAAATTAAAAACCCAGTTCTACAAACGCGACCTGTGTATGAACAGCACACTAGCACCCACCTAGCTGAGAAGCTACAAGAGGCAGTAGCAGAGTGGAAAATAGAAAAGCCCAAAACCATTGCTGTGACCGCAGACAATGCCAGAAACATTGTTAATGCTGTCAAAGAAGCTGGGTCCACAAATTGGACACTTTGCCCATACCTTAAACCTATAGCATCACAGAAAGGCATGTCATTCAACCAGGTATCTCGACTCCATACCTTAAACCTATAGCATCACAGAAAGGCCTGTCTGTCAACCAGGTATCTCGACTCCATACCTTAAACCTATAGCATCACAGAAAGGCCTGTCAGTCAACCAGGTATCTCGACTCCATACCTTAAACCTATAGCATCACAGAAAGGCCTGTCAGTCAACCAGGTATCTCGACTCCATACCTTAAACCTATAGCATCACAGAAAGGCCTGTCAGTCAACCAGGTATCTCGACTCCGGGGGAAAATCCAAAGGGCTGTTTATCTTTTCCACCGCAGCACCACAGCTGCCCATATTTTAAATTATTCTTTTTTGTTTGAGACACAAAACAGCTCAACATAAATACAGTACAACACAGACAAAACTAAACTCACAAACGGTACGATACAAATAAAACTAAACTCACAAACAATACAATACAGACAAAACAAAACTCACAAACAGTACAATACAGACAAAACACACTAACAAAATGGGGGGGGGGGGTGCAGATCAAACACTTCTACTTTCAGTCATAACTATTCTCCAAATATGTTGGACTTGATGACGGCCATGGCTAGGTTCGTGTGAGCTGCCACCTTGGACTTGATGACGGCCATGGCTAGGTTCGTGTGAGCTGCCACCTTGGACTTGATGACGGTAATGGCTAGGTTCGTGTGAGCTGCCACCTTGGACTTGATGACGGCCATGGCTAGGTTCGTGTGAGCTGCCACCTTGGACTTGATGACGGTAATGGCTAGGTTCGTGTGAGCTGCCACCTTGGACTTCATGACGGCCATGGCTAGTTTCGTGTGAGCTGCCACCTTGGACTTCATGACGGCCATGGCTAGGTTTGTGTGAGTTGCCACCTTGGCCTTGATGATGGCCATGGCTAGGTTCGTGTGAGTTGCCACCTTGGCCTTGATGATGGCCATGGCTAGGTTCGTGTGAGTTGCCACCTTGGCCTTGATGACGGCCATGGCTAGGTTTGTGTGAGTTGCCACCTTGGCCTTGATGACAGCCATGGCTAGGTTTGTGTGAGCTGCCACCTTGGACTTGATGATGGCCATGGCTAGGTTCGTGTGAGCTGCCACCTTGGACTTGATGATGGCCATGGCTAGGGTTCTCGTTCACGGCCACGTAGCCCAGCATCATGATAGCTGGCAGCTGCAGGTTTCCATGGCAAGGCCCCTGGGAACAGGCCACAGAGAGGCGAAGATTGGCATCCTGATTGCATCGTGGAGAGTCGCTGACTTTTTAAGGATAAAATGTCAGGAAGGGACCTAGAGGAGCTACCAGATAAATCTAATCTAATCTAAACGTGCACCATACCTTGCTGAACTGGCAGACTACTTGTTCCAAGATGTTGGAGGGCGCGTCCTGCAGCAGATGGCATATATTGCCTGAAGGGGCATCAGCCCTTAACACATTCTCCGCCATGGGTTATACCCATCAATATACCCAGTCTGCCACCGCTGTAAGCCTATGGAGATGTTTACCTTCTTTGCAGGGCTATAACTTTTTAAATATTATAGGTATATCTGCATTACTATGGCCCATTCAACATCGATTATCTATCGTTCAGGATGTGGGAACGTTATATTTTTTCATTCATACATTGTTGTGTTAATACCGTCTAGAATATAAGTATGTTTTTAAGCTTTTCTGCTGTAATTCCAAAAACGCTAGTTATAGGCCCTGACGCATATGATAGATTATCAATTGGCGTTTCTTTCCTATACACGCTATATTAAAAAATTCAAATGTATATGATCGGTATACATTATGCTTCATCATGCGTGAAGGAAAGGGGGGGGGGGGGGGTCGTTTATAATTCCTTGATCGTCGGTAACGGCGTTATGGTTTGTAACCGACCCCAATCGCACAACACAAGACAGGTATGAGAGTAAGCCAAAACAGGGCAAATATTTATTATAGAACAAAAAGCGGCACAGTCCCTTTAAGGGAGAACACAAAAACACTAGAGTCAAGGAAATATGGAAAATGCGGCACTGTGCCTTTAAGAGGCGAACAGGCTAAGGGACTAAGGCTAAGGGCCAGGGCTAAGGACCAGGGCTAAGTGTCAGGGCCAGGACCAGGGGCACTGGAGAGGGGGACAGGGACAGAGGCCCGGAGAGGCGGGCTGGAGACAGGGACAGAGAACAGGGTTAAGGCCTTGGACAGGGCGAGGGCCAGAGCTGCTTACAGGGATGAGGACAGGGTTCCGACGGCGGAGGCCTGGCACGGGGACAGGGGCTCGACGGCGGAGGCCTGGCACGGGAACAGGGGCCCGATGGCGGAGGCCTGGCACGGGGACAGGGGCCCGACGGCGGAGGCCTGGCACGGGGACAGGGGCCCGACGGCGGAGGCTTGGCACGGGGACAGGGGCCCGACAGCGGAGGCCTGGCACGGGGACAGGGGCCCGACAGCGGGGGCCTGGCACGGGGACAGGGGCCCGACAGCGGGGGCCGGGCACGGAGACAGGGGCCCGACAGCGGGGGCCGGGCATGGAGATCCTCCTCCTCCTCCTCGGATGCTTCAGACGGGCAGCGCAGAACAAAGGGGGTCCCAGGGGACCGGGATAGGAACACGCCGTCCTCCCGTGGAATACTAGGGAGCGACGACGAGCCTCACCCCAGGAACGAGGATCACGAAGAGACGCCTTCCTCCCGTGGAATCTGGAGCGATGGCGTGCCGCCTTGACGTCTGGAGTGGGAACACTGGAAAACCTCCCGTAGAGAAATAGAGAGCGAAGACGGTGTCCCACTACAGGCAAACGGCGACAGGTGGTGATGGCTGGGCCGTCGTATCACGCCGGAGACGCGGCAGGTGATGGTGACGTACAGAATGGTAACGTACAGAACTCCATGAACACAGACACAGATACAGAACGACCCGACAAGGACTGGAAGGGAGGTCCAGGTATATAAAGCCCTCAGGGGCGCTAATCACAAACTATGACAGCTGTGTGATGGTAATTGAACAAGAAAGTCCAAGGGTGGGGGCTGGTGAAGAGTAAATCATCGCAAGGGTGGGGGCTGGTGAAGGAGAGTAGACAGGGAAAGGTTCAGGGAACAGGCGAATCCTCACAGTACCTCCCCCTCCACGGGAGCCACCGGGCGACCGAAACACTACCATGACGGGGCAGAACACTAACATGACGGTCAGAACACCAACATGACGGGGCAGAACACTAACATGACGGGGCAGAACACTAACATGACAGTCAGAACACTAACATGACGGGGCAGAACACTAACATGACGGGGCAGAACACTAACATGATGGTCAGAACACTAACATGACGGTCAGAACACTACCATGACGGGTCAGAACACTACGGAATCAGACAGCGGGGCAGGGGACAAGACAAGGCAACAAACAAAAAAAAAACTGGGCCATGCTAACAGGGGAAGCTACACCTAAAGTGGGGCTAGCAGAGGGACTGGGTAGCTGCCAGAGCATTGCTAGCTACAGGGCCTATGCTAGCTGTACTGCTACATTAGCATAGAGGCTGCGCTAGCTGCCGGAGCTAGGCTAGCAGACAGGGCTGGACTAGCAAAGGAGAACAAGCTAGCTGGAAGGACAGTCCTAGCTGTGGGGAACAGGGTAGCCAAAAGGGGAGCTAACGAGGCTAACAGGGGAGCCAACAGGGGAACTAACAGGGGAACTAGAGGGAACTAGAGGGAGCTAGAGTGGGTTAGAGGGAACTAGACGGAACTAACAGGGGCTAACTCACATACACTGTCTGTGCTGGCTGGGGTCGTCGACGGGTCGGGTCGTACTGTTATGGTTTGTAACCGACCCCAATCGCACAACACAAGACAGGTATGAGAGTAAGCCAAAACAGGGCAAATATTTATTATAGAACAAAAAGCGGCACAGTCCCTTTAAGGGAGAACACAAAAACACTAGAGTCAAGGAAATATGGAAAATGCGGCACTGTGCCTTTAAGAGGCGAACAGGCTAAGGGACTAAGGCTAAGGGCCAGGGCTAAGGACCAGGGCTAAGTGTCAGGGCCAGGACCAGGGGCACTGGAGAGGGGGACAGGGACAGAGGCCCGGAGAGGCGGGCTGGAAACAGGGACAGAGAACAGGGTTAAGGCCTTGGACAGGGCGAGGGCCAGAGCTGCTTACAGGGATGAGGACAGGGTTCCGACGGCGGAGGCCTGGCACGGGGACAGGGGCCCGACAGCGGGGGCCTGGCACGGGGACAGGGGCCCGACAGCGGGGGCCGGGCACGGAGACAGGGGCCCGACAGCGGGGGCCGGGCACGGAGATCCTCCTCCTCCTCCTCGGATGCTTCAGACGGGCAGCGCAGAACAAAGGGGGTCCCAGGGGACCGGGATGGGAACACGCCGTCCTCCCGTGGAATACTAGGGAGCGACGACGAGCCTCACCCCAGAAACGAGGATCACGAAGAGACGCCTTCCTCCCGTGGAATCGGGAGCGATGGCGTGCCGCCTTGACGTCTGGAGTGGGAACACTGGAAAACCTCCCGTAGAGAAATAGAGAGCGAAGACGGTGTCCCACTCCAGGCAAACGCGACAGGTGGTGATGGCTGGGCCGTCGTCTCACGCCGGAGACGCGGCAGGTGATGGTGACGTACAGAATGGTAACGTACAGAACTCCATGAACACAGACACAGATACAGAACGACCCGACAAGGACTGGAAGGGAGGTCCAGGTATATAAAGCCCTCAGGGGCGCTAATCACAAACTATGACAGCTGCGTGATGGTAATTGAACAAGAAAGTCCAAGGGTGGGGGCTGGTGAAGAGTAGAGGAGAGTAAATCATCGCAAGGGTGGGGGCTGGTGAAGGAGAGTAGACAGAGAGTACAAACAGAGAATTAAAAGTACTCCTGTAGTCTCGCGAGAGGTGCAGAAATGGGATTTGACGTCAGAGGAGACGCTCCGGTCAGTGTTTCACTACACAGACTGGAATGTGTTCCGCGACACAGATAACATTAATGTCTACACGGAAACAGTGCTGGACTATGTTTGTACTAGGGTGAAAGAAACAATCCCCACTACCAAAATGAAAGTTTACCCAAATCAAAAACCCTGGGTAGACAAATCCGTCCGTGAAGCTCTGAGAGAGCGCACCAAAGCATACAACGACGGCCTAGTGGCAGGCAACATGAATGACCACAAGGTGGCGCGATACAACGTAAGGAGGACAGTGTCAGAGGCCAAACGGCGCTACAGGGATAAAATTGAACTCCAGTTTGAACAAGCTGACTCTAGAGCTATGTGGCAGGGGCTCAAAACGATGACAGACTACAAAGGCGCCTCCCTCAAACTGAACAGTGACATCTCCTTAGCAAATGACCTCAATACCTTCTATGCGAGGTTTGATGCTGGTAATAACAACACCAGCTCACAAGCCTCGGCAATGGGGGGGGGGGGGGGTCGGCTGCTGATGGAGGCGCAGTGTTCAGGGTAACAGAGCATGAGGTGAGGCGGACCTTTAAAAAAGTTAATATCAGGAAGGCAGCAGGTCCGGACGGCATCCCCGGCCGCGTCCTAAAAGTCTGTGCCGACCAACTGGCCCCAGTATTCACTGACATATTTAACCTGTCCTTAGAACAGGCTGTCATCCCCACCTGCCTGAAGAAGTCCACTATTATCCCTGTACCCAAAAAATCCAAGCCTGCTTGCCTCAACGACTTCAATACCATAGTCCCCTCCATACTCATAGCCAAGCTCAGGGACCTGGGCTTGGGCTATGACCTCTGCCAGTGGGTCTTGGACTTCCTGACTGGCAGACCCCAGGTGGTGAGAGCAGGCAACTGCACCTCCTCATCCATCACCCTCAACATAGGGGCCCCCCAGGGCTGTGTTCTGAGTCCCCTCCTCTACTCCCTGTACACACACGACTGTGTGGCTCAGCGGAGTAGCAATACAATCATCAAATTTGCTGACGACACAGTGGTGGTGGGCCTGATCTCTGCCAACGACGAGAGGGCCTACCTGGAAGAGGTCAAGGTCCTGGCGGGATGGTGCCAGGAAAACAGCCTCTCCCTGAACGTCAGCAAAACAAAGGAGATGATTGTGGACTTCAGGAGGTCGGGGGTCAAGGACTACAGCCCCCTCAGCATCGACGGGGCACCGGTTGAGAGAGTCAACAGCTTTAAGTACCTCGGAGCCTACATATCCGAGGACTTGACATGGACCACACACATTGACAGTGTTGTGAAGAAGGCACGACAACGCCTCTACTTCCTCAGGCGCCTAAGGAAGTTCCAAGTCAGCCAGAAGATCCTTAAGAACTTCTACTCATGTACAATAGAGAGCATCTTGACCGGCAACATCACCTCCTGGTTTGGGAATAGCACTGCACAAGACCGAAGCATACAAAGAGTGACACGTTCAGCCGAACGCACAATTGGAGGGGGGCTCCCCACCCTCCAGAACATTTACTACAAGCGTTGCAAGGGCAAGGCTAAGAGAATCATTAAAGACTCCAGTCACCCGAACAACTGCCTCTTTGAACTGCTGCGGTCAGGCAAGCGATACCGGAGTCTCAAGGCGAGCACAGAAAGACTCAGAAGAAGCTTCTATCCCCAGGCCATCAGGCTGCTAAACGAACAATGAATGAACACTACACAACAACAACCACCAAACGCACATAGCACACACGCACACACTCACTTTAAACAAACACACTGTAGCACCCACTCCACACACTTTATAGCACACACCCACTTTAAACAAACACACTGTAGCACCCACTCCCCACACTTTATATTTATGGATGAAGGATTGCACTACAACTCGTACACCTTACTGTAAATTGTACCTAAAATTGTACCTCATCCCATTTCTGCTTTGCACTAGATAGTACTGTACATTAGTACACTGCATAGTATTGTGTATTGTATATTATATGGTAACTCAGAACATTGTACATATGTCTATACCGAACACTGTGACCTCATTTTTCTTCTTCTAAATTCATGCTATATTATGTTATTATGTTATTTGATACTATCTTGTCTAGCACAGTCTCTGGAGCGTAACAGTAAGAAGCATTTTGTATGAAAGTATTCTGTACTTCTGTATGACAACTATTAAAGAACTTGAACAGGGAAAGGTTCAGGGAACAGGCGAATCCTCACATTTATTTAGTATGGGTTGATATATTGATCAGACTGATTGCAAACAAGGAAATGGACAATCGGGCTGAAAATAAGGTTAGTGTCCTCTTACCGTTCGCCGATGAGACTGGAGGTAAAAGATCCCAATTATTTGACGCCGATCTCCTAGATCCATTTCCGGTTCGAAAGCGATCCAAATGCACTCAAGTGTTTGTCTGGAGTCCCGTAACAAGATATGACTGCCGGAGGGATTTCCTCGATGAGTGTAACTCGCCCGACCATCCACCAGGTGGCGGTATTGAGGCTAAACTGAATGAATGAATGAATGAATGAATGAATGAATGAATGAATGAATGAATGAATGAATGAAAACTTTATTTAACAGATTGCAGAATGGGTACAATACAGTACGGCTCAATACACACAATTGTTAAGGGGATGCAGACCTGAGAAAGACGTTTGTCTTGTTTCCATCAGGGTCCAGTTCAGACAGCATCTCTGATCTATAATTGGTAAACAAATGCTTGTCTCCAGCTTTAAATAATGGTATAACCTTTGCAATTTTCATTTTTTGAGGGAATGCTCCCATTTTCAACGACAAATTGAATATATGAGATAGTGGCTCCACAACTCCTTGAATAATATATATATATATTTTTTTTACCACTTTATGTCACAAACTTAAATGTCCAAACCCAACCCCCTCCAATGCACAGTCCCCCCACCCAATCACCTCCAATGTACAGTTTTCCCCACCTACCCCACCTCTTCCAATGTACAGTTTCTTCCCCCTCAAATGTATATACGGTACTCTCTTTTTAGACTCTTTTTGTATCACAAACAGTGCTGTATATTTGTAGATCTAGTATGTCATAAATGTCTAGATGTAACAGTACTGTCTATCTGTATGTCGTGTATGTCATATATGTTATGATGCATTGAAAATGGGGGACCCTGATGTAAACAAGACGAAAGTCTTTCTCTGATTGATTGATTGATTGAAAACTTTATTAACAGATTGCAGAATGGGTACAGTACAGTACAGCTCAATACATACAATTGTTAAGGGGATGCAGACCAGAGAAAGACTTTCGTCTTGTTTACATCAGGGTTCCCCATTTTCAATTCATCATAACATATATGACATACATGACATACAGATAGACAGTACTGCTACATCTATACATTTATGACATACCAGATTTGCAAATACAGTACAGTTTGTGATACGAAAATAGTCCAGAAAAGAGAGTATATACATTTGACGTAGAAACTGTACATTGGAGGAGGTTGGGTAGGTGGGACGGACAGTAAATGACCAAGTAAGGCTTTGTCAGTATTCCAATGTACAGTGTAAAATGTGTGTGTGTCCCCTACCCAACCCCCCCCCCCCCCCCCCTCCAATGTACAGCCCCCACCCACCCACCCAAGGGGACCCTGATGTAAACAAGACGAAAGTCTTTCTCTGGTCTGCATCCCCTTAACAATTGTATGTATTGAGCTGTACTGTACTGTACCCATTCTGCAATCTGTTAATAAACTTTTCAATCAATCAATCAAAACTGTACATTGGAGGTGGTTGGGTGGGGGGGGGGAGGTTGGGTAGGAGGGGTGGGTGGGGGACATTGTACAAGCAAAACTGTACATTGGGATATTGACAAGACCATACTTGGTAATTTACAGTACATTGGAGGTGGTTGTGTTAGGACATTTACAGGGGCCAGTTTCGAATTGCAGTCTCCCGTAGGTGTTTTTTGAGAGTGTTTTTGAAAGTGGGTAGTGAATGATTCACATTCCTTTACAGCTTTGGGTAGGGCGTTCCACATTGATGTGGCATAATTGCGAAACGTGTTTAGTCCCTTGTTTGAGCCGAATCTGGGTTTAACATGATTTGTGGAGCTCCCTCTGGTGTTGTGATCGTGGTATTCACTGACCTTTGGGAAGTATTTTGGTCTGCATCCCCTTAACAATTGTGTGTATTGAGCTGTACTGTATTGTACCCATTCTGCAATCTGTTAATAAAATGTCAAATCAATCAATCAGCTAACACGTGTATGTTGCACTAGTAACACGTCATTCATTCATTCATTCATTCATTCATTCATTCATTCATTCATTCATTCATTCATTCATTCATTCATTCATTCATTCATTCATTCATTCAGAAGGCCGGCTGTCACAAAACAGTCACATCTAGAGACCTCAAAACTTACTCTAGAGAGGCCTTTAACCTAGAACTGGGGAGCTTGGACTGGTCAGATGAACTCAGTGGTACACAGGTTGAAGAAACATGGCTTGGATTCAAAACCAAATTCACAGCAATACTCAACAACATGGCACCCATAAGAACCACCAGGGTTAAAAATCGCGCTGAGCCATGGATGCACACTGAAATACTGGCCGCTATGAAAACCAGAGACAAAAAATGCTCTGAACTTCATAAAAGTCAGACAAAGCTTTCCAAAAGCTCAAACAGTGAACTCCAAGCCCACGTGGTTGAACTAAAAATTCAAAGAAACAGACTAAGAAATGACGTAAACACCATGATCAGAACCGCAAAAAGAAATTTCATCAACGACAAAACTGAGGAAAACAAAAACAAACCCAGCGAACTTTGGAAATTACTCAATAATCAACTAGGCTGCAGTAAAAAACTTAAAACCAGATTCTCAAACATAAACATAAAGACGGACAACACGCTCATCACAGACAAGCTGGATGTAGCCAATTACTTAAACATCTTCTTCACAAACATAGCCACAACACTGGTAAACAAACTACCCTCCCACTCAGGGCATTATGGGGTAGAACACATAGTAGCATACTACAAAAACCTAGAGGTCCACAAAGACGACTTCAAACTTGAAATGGTAACAACCGATGAGGTACTCAAAAAATTGAGCGCCCTCCAACCTAACAAGGCCACTGGCCATGACAACATCCCCTCCAAATTCCTCAGAGACGCAGCAGCCGCCATCACCCCAGTCATCACACACATAATAAACCTCTCTATAAAACAGGGGCACGTCCCCAAGGACTTCAAAATTGCGAGAGTGACCCCTCTGCACAAAAAGGGCAGCAAATTAGACCCAGGCAACTACCGCCCTGTTTCTATTCTTACCTCCATCTCGAAAGTCATGGAGAAAATAGTCTACGAACAGGTCGAAAAGTACCTGGCGGAAAAAAATCTAATCTACGAATTCCAATCTGGCTTCAGAACGTCCCACTCCACTGACACATGCCTCCTCTATTTGAACGACCACATCAAACAAGAGGTGGACGCGGGCAAATACTGCGGCATGGTCATGCTGGACCTACAAAAGGCCTTCAACACTGTCAATCACTCCATTCTAATGGACAAGCTAAAAGCAATTCGTTTTGATAGCTTATCAGTGAGCTGGATGCAATCCTACCTGGAGGGGAGAGAACAGATGGTAGAGGTAAACGGTACTCTATCCCCCCCCCCTCACAGTGAGCTGTGGTGTTCCACAAGGAAGCATACTAGGACCGCTACTCTTCCTAATTTATGCAAATGACATGTTGTCAGCCTGTGACTGCAACTTGTTCCTGTTTGCGGACGACTCAGCCCTGCTGGTCTCTGACAAGAACAAGTTGCAGGTTGAAAAAACCCTCAGCTCGGAACTAGGCA